>NW_024104905.1:0-123285 GCF_003945595.2 Pipra filicauda
CCCACAGAAAGTTCTTGCTGCCCAAGATGTGCCCAGGCTGCACCAAGTGCACCTCAAAGCCAAAGCTTCCAGACTTTTTTTCCTTAGAGATAGAGCTGCTGTTCCCTTTTTTCAGCCCTGCGCTGCAATGGCCTGTCCCACCTCCTGAAAAATTCAATGCAAATGAAGATTCCTGCCAGACAAAAGGTGCCACCACAGAAAGCTCTTGCTGCCCCAGAAGTGCCCAGGCTGTCCCAACAACTGCACCTCAAAGCCAAAGCTTCCAGCCTTTTTTTCCTGGTGGAAAGAGCTGCTATTCCCTTTTTCAGCCCTGCGCTGCAATGGCCTGTCCTACGTTTTGAAAAATTAAATCCCACAGAAGATTCCTGCCAGACAAAAGGTGCCACCACAGAAAACTCTTCCTTCCCAAGAAGTGCCCATGCTTCACCAGCTACACCTGAAGCCAAAGCTTCCAGCCTTTTTTTCCTGGTGGAAAGAGCTGCTATTCCCTTTTTCAGCCCTGCGCTGCAATGGCCGGTCCCACCTCCTGGAACATTGAATCCAAATGAAGATTCCTGCCAGACAAAAGGTACCACAACAAAAAGTTCTTCCTGCCCAAGAAGTTCCCAGGCTGCCCCAACAACTGGACCTCAAAGCCAAAGCTTCCAGACTTTTTTTCCTTAGGGAAAGAGCTGCTGTTCCCTTTTTTCACCCCTGCGCTGCAATGGCCCGTCCCACCTCTTGAAAAATTGAATCCAAATGAAGATTCCTGCCAGACAAATGGTGCCACCACAGAAAGTTCTTGCTGCCCGAGAAGTTCCCAGGCTGCCCAACCAACCACACCTGAAAGCAAAGCTTCCCGACTTTTTTTCCTGGTGGAAAGAGCTGCTGTTCCCTTTTTTCAGGCCTGTGATTCAATGGCCTGTCCCACCTTTTGAAGAATTAAATCCAACAGAAGATTCCTGCCAGACAAAAGGTGCCACCACAGAAAATTCTTCCTTCCCAAGAAGTTCCCAGGCTGCCCCAACAACTGTACCTGAAGCCAGAGTATCCAGACTTTTTTCCTTAGGGAAAGAGCTGCTGTTCCATTTTTCAGCCCTGCGCTGCAATGGCCGGTCCCACCTCCTGAAAAATTGAATCCAAATAAAGATTCCTGTCAGACAAAGGTGCCACCACAGAAAACTCTTCCTGTCCAAGAAGTGTTTAGGCTGCCCCAACAACTGCACCTCAAAGCCAAAGCTTCCAGACTTTTTTTCCTTAGAGATAGAGCTGCTGTTCCCTTTTTTCAGCCCTGCGCTGCAATGGCCAGTCCCACCTCCTGAAAACTTCAATCCAAATGAAGATTTCTGCCAAACAAAAGGTGCCACCACAGAAAACTCTTCCTGCCCAAGAAGTTCCCAGGCTGCCCCAAACAACTGCACCTGAAGCCAAAGCTTCCAGACTTTTTTTCCTTAAGGAAAGAACTGATGTCCCCTTTTTTCTGCTTTGTGCTGCAAGGGGCGGTCTCACCTTTTAAAAGATTGAATCGAAATGTAGATTCCTGCTCGACAAAAGGTGCCACCACAGAAAGTCCTTGCTGCCCAAGAAGTGCCCAGGCTGCCCCACCAACTGCACCTGAAGCTAAAGCTTCCAGACTTTTTTTCCTGGTGGAAGGAGCTGCTGTTTCCTTTTTTCAGCCCTGCGCTGCAATGGCCTGTCCCACCTCCTGGAAAATTGAATCCAGCTGAAGATTCCTACCAGACAAAAGGTGCCACCAACAGAAAGGTCTTTTTTCTGCCCTTGAAGTACCCAGGGTGCACCAACCACTGCACCTCAGAGCCAAAATTTCCAGACTTTTTTTCCTTAGGAAAAGAGCTGCTGTTCCATTTTTTCTCCCCTGCGCTGCAATGGCCGGTCCCACCTCATGAAAAATTCAATCCAGCTGAAGATTGCTGCCAGACAAAAGGTACCACCACAGAAAGTTCTTGCTGCCTCACAAGTGCCCAGGCTGCCCCAAGAACTGCACGTGAAGCCAAAGCTTCCAACTTTTTTTCGTGGTGAAAAGAGCTGCTGTTCCCTTTTTTCAGCCCTGCTCTCAATGGCCGGTCCCACCTCCTGGAACACTGAATCCAACTGAAGATTCCTACCAGACAAAAGGTGCCACCACAAGAAAGGTCTTGCTGACCAAGAAGTGCCCAGGCTGCCCCAACAACTGCACCTGAAGCCAGAGGATCCAGACTTTTTTTTTTTTCGTGGAAAGATCTGCTGTTCCCTTTTTCAGCACCGTGCTACAATGGCTTGTCCCACCTCCTGAAAAACTTACTCCAAATGAAGATTCCTGCCTAACAAAAGGTGCCCCCACAGAAAGTTCTTGCTGCCCAAGATGTGCCCAGGCTGCACCAACTGCACCTCAAAGCCAAAGCTTCCAGACTTTTTTTCCTTAGAACTGCTGTTCCCTTTTTTCAGCCCTGCGCTGCAATGACCGGTCCCACCTCCTGAAAAATTCAATGCAAATGAAGATTCCTGCCAGACAAAAGGTGCCACCACAGAAAGCTCTTGCTGCCCCAGAAGTGCCCAGGCTGCCCCAACAACTGGACCTCAAAGCCAAAGCTTCCAGCCTTTTTTTCCTGGTGGAAAGAGCTGCTATTCCCTTTTTCAGCCCTGCGCTGCAATGGCCTGTCCTACCTTTTGAAAAAATAAATCCCACAGAAGATTCCTGCCAGACAAAAGGTGCCACCACAGAAAACTCTTCCTTCCCAAGAAGTGCCCATGCTTCACCAACTACACCTGAAGCCAAAGCTTCCAGCCTTTTTCTCCTGATGGAAAGAGCGGCTGTTCCCTTTTTTCAGCCCTGCGCTGCAATGGCCGGTCCCACCTCCTGGAACATTGAATCCAAATGAAGATTCCTGCCAGACAAAAGGTGCCACCACAGAAAGTTCTTCCTGGCCAAGAAGTGCCCAGGATGGCCCAATAACTGCACCTGAAGCCAAAGCTTCCAGACTTTTTTTCCTGGTGGAAAGAGCTGCTGTTCCCTTTTTTCACCCCTGCGCTGCAATGGCCCGTCCCACCTCTTGAAAAATTGAATCCAAATGAAGATTCCTGCCAGACAAATGGTGCCACCACAGAAAGTTCTTGCTGCCCAAGAAGTTCCCAGGCTGCCCAACCAACCACACCGGAAAGCAAAGCTTCCCGACTTTTTTTCCTGGTGGAAAGAGCTGCTGTTCCCTTTTTTCAGGCCTGTGATTCAATGGCCTGTCCCACCTTTTGAAGAATTAAATCCAACAGAAGATTCCTGCCAGACAAAAGGTGCCACCACAGAAAATTCTTCCTTCCCAAGAAGTTCCCAGGCTGCCCCAACAACTGTACCTGAAGCCAGAGGATCCAGACTTTTTTCCTTAGGGGAAGAGCTGCTGTTCCATTTTTCAGCCCTGCGCTGCAATGGCCGGTCCCACCTCCTGAAAAATTGAATCCAAATAAAGATTCCTGTCAGACAAAAGGTGCCACCACAGAAAACTCTTCCTGTCCAAGAAGTGTTTAGGCTGCCCCAACAACTGCACCTCAAAGCCAAAGCTTCCAGACTTTTTTTCCTGGTGGAAAGAGCTGCTGTTCCCTTTTTTCAGCCCTGCGCTGCAATGGCCAGTCCCACCTCCTGAAAACTTCAATCCAAATGAAGATTTCTGCCAAACAAAAGGTGCCACCACAGAAAACTCTTCCTGCCCAAGAAGTTCCCAGGCTGCCCCAAACAACTGCACCTGAAGCCAAAGCTTCCAGACTTTTTTTCCGTAAGGAAAGAACTGATGTTCCCTTTTTTCTGCTTTGTGCTGCAAGGGGCGGTCTCACCTTTTAAAAGATTGAATCGAAATGTAGATTCCTGCTCGACAAAAGGTGC
This sequence comes from Pipra filicauda, assembly GCF_003945595.2. Lineage (NCBI taxonomy): Eukaryota > Metazoa > Chordata > Aves > Passeriformes > Pipridae > Pipra > Pipra filicauda. The sequence continues at coordinate 3,848 of NW_024104905.1, forward strand.
CACCACAGAAAGTTCTTGCTGCCCAAGAAGTGCCCAGGCTGCCCCACCAACTGCACCTGAAGCTAAAGCTTCCAGACGTTTTTCCTGGTGGAAGGAGCTGCTGTTTCACTTTTTCAGCCCTGCGCTGCAATGGCCTGTCCCACCTCCTGGAAAATTGAATCCAGCTGAAGATTCCTACCAGACAAAAGGTGCCACCAACAGAAAGGTCTTTTTTCTGCCCTTGAAGTACCCAGGGTGCACCAACAACTGCACCTCAGAGCCAAAATTTCCAGACTTTTTTGCCTTAGGAAAAGAGCTGCTGTTCCATTTTTTCTCCCCTGCGCTGCAATGGCCGGTCCCACCTCCTGAAAAATTCAATCCAGCTGAAGATTGCTGCCAGACAAAAGGTACCACCACAGAAAGTTCTTGCTGCCTCACAAGTGCCCAGGCTGCCCCAAGAACTGCACGTGAAGCCAAAGCTTCCAACCTTTTTTCCTGGTGAAAAGAGCTGCTGTTCCCTTTTTTCAGCCCTGCTCTCAATGGCCGGTCCCACCTCCTGGAACACTGAATCCAACTGAAGATTCCTACCAGACAAAAGGTGCCACCATAAGAAAGGTCTTGCTGACAAAGAAGTGCCCAGGCTGCCCCAACAACTGCACCTCAAAGCCAAAGCTTCCTGACTTTTTTTCCTGGTGGAAAGAGCTGCTGTTCCCTTTTTTCAGGCCTGTGATTCAATGGCCTGTCCCACCTTTTGAAGAATTAAATCCAACAGAAGATTCCTGCCAGACAAAAGGTGCCACCACAGAAAATTCTTCCTTCCCAAGAAGTTCCCAGGCTGCCCCAAAAACTGTACCTGAAGCCAGAGGATCCAGACTTTTTTCCTTAGGGAAAGAGCTGCTGTTCCATTTTTCAGCCCTGCGCTGCAATGGCCGGTCCCACCTCCTGAAAAATTGAATCCAAATAAAGATTCCTGCCAGACAAAAGGTGCCACCAAAGAAAACTCTTCCTGTCCAAGAAGTGTTTAGGCTGCCCCACCAACTGCACCTCAAAGCCAAAGCTTCCAGACTTTTTTTCCTGGTGGAAAGAGCTGCTGTTCCCTTTTTTCAGCCCTGCGCTGCAATGGCCAGTCCCACCTCCTGAAAAATTGAATCCAAATGAAGATTCCTGCCAGACAAAAGGTGCCACCACAGAAAGTTCTTGCTGCCCAAGAAGTGCCCAAACTGCCCCACCAACTGCACCTGAAGCTAAAGCTTCCAGACTTTTTTTCCTGGTGGAAGGAGCTGCTGTTCCCTTTTTTCAGCCCTGCGCTGCAATGGCCAGTCCCACCTCCTGGAACATTGAATCCAAATGAAGATTCCTGCCAGACAAAAGGTACCACAACAGAAAGTTCTTCCTGCCCAAGAAGTTCCCAGGCTGCCCCACCAATTACACCTGAAGCCAAAGCTTCCAGTTTTTTTTTTCCTTAGGGAAAGAGCTGCTGTTCTCTTTTTCAGCCCTGCTCTGCAATGACTGGTCCCACTTCCTGGAAAATGGAATTTAAATGAAGATTCCTGCCAGACAAAAGGTGCCACCACAGAAAGTTCTTCCTGGCCAAGAAGTGCCCAGGATGGCCCAATAACTGCACCTGAAGCCAAAGCTTCCAGACTTTCTTTCTTGGGGGAAAGGGCTGCTGATTCCCTTTTTTCTGCCCTGCGCTGCAATGGCTTTTCCCACCTCCTGGAAAATTTACTCCAACTGAAGATTCCTGCCAGACAAAAGGTGCCACCACGGAAAACTTTTGCTGCCCAAGAAGTGCCCAGACTACCCCAGCAACTGCACCTGAAGCCAAAGCATCCAGACTTTTTTTCCTGGTGGAAGGAGCTGCTGTTCCCTTTTTTCAGGCCTGCACTGCAATGGCCGGTCCCACCTCCTGGAAAATTGAATCCACCTGAAGATTCCTGCCAGAAAAAAGGTGCCACAACAGAAAACTCTTGCTGCCCAAGAAGTGCCCAGACTACCCAAACAACTGCACCTTAAAGCCAAACTTTCCAGACTTTTTTTCCTGGTGGAAAGAGCTGCTGTTCCCTTTTTTCTGCCCTGCGCTGCAATGGCCTGTCCCACCTCCTGGAAAATTTACTCTAAATGAAGATTCCTGCCAGACAAAAGGTGCCACCACAGAAAACTCTTTGCTGCCCAAGAAGTGCCCAGGCTGCCCAAACAACTGCACCTGAAGCCAAAGCTTCCAGACTTTTTTCCTGTTGGAAGAGCTACTGTTCCCTTTTTTCAGGCCTGCGCTGCAATGGCCGGTCCCACCTCCTGGAAAATTTCCTCTAAATGAAGATTCCTGCCGCACAAAAGGTAACACCACAGAAAGTTCTTGCTGTCCCAGAAATGCCCAGGCTTCTCCAACAACTACACCTCAAGCCCAAGCTTCCAGACTTCTTTTCCTGGTGGAAGGAGCTGCTGTTCCCTTTTTTCTGCCCTGCGCTGCAATGGCCGGTCCCACCTCCTGGAAAATTTACTCTAAATGAAGATTCCTGCCAGACAAAAGGTGCCTCCACAGAAAGTTCTTCCTGCCCAAGAAGTGCCCAGACTACCCCAACAACTGCACCTCAAAACCAAATCTTCCTGACTTTTTTTCCTGGTGGAAGGAGCTGCTGTTCCCTTTTTTCAGGCCTTCACTCCAATGGCCGGTCCCACCTCCTGGAATTTTGAATCCAAATCAAGATTCCTCCTAGACAAAAGGTGCCACCACAGAAAACTCTTATTGCCCAAGAAGTGCCCAGACTATCCCAACAACTCCACCTCAAAACCAAATCTTCTAGATTTTTTTTCCTGGTGGAAAGAGCTGCTGTTCCCTTTTTTCAGCCTGGCTCTGCAATGGCCTGTCCCTCCTCCTGGAAAATTTACTCTAAATGAAGATTCCTGCCAGACAAAAGGTGCCACCACAGAAAACTCTTGCTGCCCAAGAAGTGCCCAGGCTGCCCCAACAACTCCACCTGAAGCCAAAGCTTCCCGACTTTTTTTCCTGGTGGAAAGAGCTGCTGTTCCCTTTTTTCAGCCCTGCGCTGCAATGGCCGGTCCCACCTCCTGAAAAATTTACTCCAACTGAAGATTCCTGCCAGACAAAAGGTGCCACCACAGAAAACTCGTCCTGCCTAAGAAGTGCCCAGGTTGCTTCAACAACTGCACCTGAAGCCAAAGCTTCCAGACTTTTTTTCCTTAGGGAAAGAGCTGCTGTTCCCTTTTCTCAGCCCTGCGCTGCAATGGCCGGTCCCACCTCCTGGAAAATTTAATGTAAATGAAGATTCCTGCCATACAAAAGGTGCCACCACAGAAAACTCTTGCTGCCCCAAAAGTGCCAAGGCTGCCCCAACAACTGGACCTGAAACCAAAGGATTCAGACTTTTTTTCCTGGTGGAAAGAGCTGCTGTTCCCTTTTTTCAGCACTGTACTACAATGGCTTGTCCCACCTCCTGAAAAATTGAATCCAAATGAAGATTCCTGCCAGACAAAAGGTGCCATGTAAGTGGGGTACTTTTTAATTACATGATCAATGGAGCATAGATGCGTTAGAACGGAATCATATTAGGATGTGAAACCAGCCAGAGTATGGTACAATGTAACTTCATGGCACAGGTTAATTGTAAGGTCCATTGTGCTTTTTAGCAAGTCAGCTTGATATCCCCTATTATCAGAGCTGAGTTCTTCCTTGGTTTTGCTACATAATGCAAGACAGATACATCTACCCTTGAAACACAATGGTAGAGGTCATCCATAGGGGTGAGAAAGATGATGATGGGAGGAAGATTATGTGGGCAGGGGTTGCTCGCCCCTTGCCCTACAGCAGGGCATGCACAGACTGTTGCTCTCAGGTGATGAACAGGCGGGGTTTGGCTGCCACTCAGGCATCACCTTATACTGGGTACTGGCCCTACGTGGTGTAATGTAGAGCTGATAAAATGGGGTGTCAGGACTGCTGGGGTGAGCGATCCTCATCCTGCCATGGAGACTGTGTTGCTCCGCGGGGACGCCCGCTAAGCACGGGCACCGACCAGCTGCTGCAGATCCTGGCAGCCCTGGCCTGTCTGTGTGGGGAAGCACAGGTTATTGACAGGAAGCAACTGAGAGAACAAACCTTTTAATATCCTTTTAGTGTTCCTTAAATTCCCCTTTTATGTTTATAGTATTTTTCCTTTAGTTTCCCTTTTTACTAACCAGTATCGTGTTATCCATAATATTGTGTTAAGATCCTTTCTTGGTATCCCTTTTCACTAGTTAATACTGTATTAAATGCTGTTTGTAGTATTTGTTTTAATGCCACCCGATAAGGTAGTTATGTTGTATCCTTTTTTAGTTTTTGATTCCTCTTGCTAAGTTTATTATTATTATTATTCTCACTGTAATAAAAGATATTTTGTGTGTTTGAGTATTTCTGGCACATGTCTTTATTCTGGACATGTATCCAAACGAACGGTTACAATCACAGCTCCCCTGTGACATCAGATCTTTCCTGTGACATCACATCCTCTCCATGATATCACACCTGCCCTGTGACATCACGTCCTTCCTGAGACATCACATCTTCCCTATGGCGTCACATCCATCATAAGACATCAAATCTCCCTTGTGATATCAGATCATCCCTGTGATGTCATGTCCTCCCTTGTGACATCACAGCTCCCCTGTGACATAACATCCTCCCTGTGACATCACATCAGTCCTGTGACATCACATTTTTCATGTGATATCCCAGCTCCCCTGTGATGTCACATGCATCATATGACATCACATCTCTCATGTGATAACATATTATCCCTGTGACATCACGTCCTCCCCTCTGACATCACATGTTCCTGTGACAACACACCTCCCTGTGACATCACATCTGTCCTATGATATCACATCCATCATATGACATCACATATATCCTGTGATATCATATCACTGTGATGTCACGTGCTCCCCTGTGACCTCACATCGTCCCTGTGACCTCACAGCTCCCTATGATAACACATCCACCCTGTGACATCACATTTCCCGTATGACATCACATCCATCATATGACATCACACCTCTCCTGTGATATCAAATAATCCCTGTGACATCACATCCTCCCCTGTGACATCACATGTCCCCTATGACATCACACCTCCCCATGATATCACAGTTGCCCAGTGACATCATACCCTTCCTGTGATGTCACATCTCTTCTGTGATATCATATCATCCCTGTGACATCCCGTGCTCGCCTGTGACATTAAATCCTCCCTGTGACATCACACCTTCCCTGTGACATCATATCCTTGTTGTGACATCAAGGCTCCTTTATGATGTCACATCCATCATATGACATCACATCTCTCCAGTGATATCATATCATCCCTCTGACATCACACCTGCCCTGTGACAGCCCATCCTCCCCATGACATCACATTGCCCCTGTGACATCACAGCTCCCCTATGACATCACATTTTTCTTTGACATCAAATCTCCCATGTGACATCACGTCCATCATATGACATCACATCTTTTCTGTGATATAGAATCCCTGTGAATGCACGTCATCCCCATGACATCACATCCTTCCTGTGACATCACATCCTTCCTGTGACATCATGTCCTCCCTGTGACATCACACCTCCTCCTGACATCACATCCATCCTTGTGACATCACAACCATAATATGACATCACATCTCCCCTATGACATCACACCTCTGTGACATCAAACCTATACTGTGATATCATATCATGCCTGTGATGTCAGGTCCTCCCCTGTGACATCACATCTTCCCCGTGACATCACAGTTCCCCTATGACATCATAGCCTTTCTATGACATCACATCTCCCCTATGATGTCACATCCTTCATATGATACCATATCTCTCTTGCGATATCCTGTCATCCCTGTGACGTGACATGCTCCCCTGTGACATCACAGCTCTCCTATGATTTGACACCCATCATATGACATCACATTCTTCCTGTGACATCACATTTCCCAAATGACATTGCATCCTCCTCGTGACATCAGAGTTCCCCTGTGACATCACATCCTTTCTGTGACATCATATCTACCAACGTCACAACCATAATATGTCATCACATCTCCCTTATGACATCACAGCTACCCTGTGACATCACATCCATCATACAAAATCACATCTCCCCTGTGACATCACATCCAGTGACATCCAGATCCATCCCAAGGTTGGGGGTGTGTGTGAGACAGGCAGAACCACAAATGCCTGCACAGCCCAGAGCAGTCAGTGTGGGGCTGTGCTTGCTGCTGCAGAGACCCCCAGGGAACAAACCCAGGCAGGAGTTTGGGGGCTGTGTGGGTGTGTCCCTAAGGAGGACACTTGCCTTATTATTGCTTATTATTTGTAATATCTTATAGATCTCTCATACAACACCTAAGGATGGATTCTATAGAATATGTGCCATAGATATTTGGGTTGGGTCTGGCTGAGCTGCAGTTCAGTTCCCCACAGCAGCCCTCCCAGGGCTGGGCTTGGCATTGGCAGCTGGAAGGGGGTTGAGAACACCCCAGTGTTTTGGCCCCTGCTGAGCACAGCACCAACACTGGGACATTCCTTCCTTAGCTGAGGGCAAGAGCCTGGCAGGGGACCCAAGTAGGCCAGCTGAGCCCAACTGAGCCAAGGGACATTGCAGCCCATGGGAGGTCAGCTCAGCTCTAAAAGCTGAGGCAGGGAGCAGGAGGGGGGCATTCATTGTCTGATGGCTGCCTGCTGAGGAACCGTCCCGCGGACCCAAGCCCTGCTCCTCGGGAGTGGCCCACCATGGCTGTTCATGGGAAGTAGAGAGCTAACCCTGCTTTTGCTTTAAAAAAACTGCCTTATCTCAACCCACAAGTTGTTTTTTTTCCACCTTACTCTCTCCCCTGTCCTGCTGGGAAGGGGAGTGATAGAGTGGCTGGGAGGGCACCTGGTGTCCAGCCAAGGTCAACCCACCACACACCTGAACATTTCCAGAGACTGCACCACCTCCCTGGGCTACTTGTTCCAGTGCCTGAACACTCTCCCAGTGGAAAAAGGTTTCTTTAATATCTAATATGAACCTTGCCAACGCAATTTAAAGCCATTTCCTCTCTTCCTGTCACTATAGCCTTGGCAGACCAATCCCCACCCCACTAAAAACCTCCTATCAGGTCACTGCAGAGAGCAATGAGGTCCCCCCCGAGCCTCCCCTTCTCCACACTCAACAATCCCAGTTCCCTCAGCCGTCCCTCAGCAGACGTTTTCCAGAGCCTTCCCCAGCTCTGTTCCCTTCTCTGGACACGCTCCAGCCCCTCAAGGGCCTTTTGGCACTGAGGGGCCAGAACTGGACACAGCACTCCAGCTGGGGCCTCCCCAGTACCCAGCACAGAGGGGCAATCAGTTCTCTGCTCCTGCTGGCCACACTCTTCTCCACAAAGGCCACCATGCCCTTGGCCTTCTTGCCCCCCTGGGCACACTCTGCCTCATATCCAGCCCCTGTCAAGCAGCACCCCCAAGTCCCTTCCTGCTGAGCAGCTCTCCAGCCCCTCTGCCCCCAGCCTGGAGCGTTCCAGGGGGTTGTTGGGAGCCAAGGGCAGGCCCTGACACTTGGCCTTATTGATCCAGCCTGTCCAGATCCTTCTGCAGAGCCTTCCTGCCCTCCAGCACATCCACACTCAAACCCAACATGGTTTTGTCCACCACTTTCCTGAGGGGGCACTCGATCCCCTGGCCCACATCATCCACAACGATGTTAAACAGGAGCAGCCCCAACCCTGAGCCCTTGGGAACCCCACTAGTGACCGGCCCCACCTGGATTTCCTTCCATTCCCCACCACTCCCTGGGCCATCAGCCACTTTGTCACCCAGCAAACAGTTCCCCGGGCAAGCCATGAGCAGCCAGTTTGTGCAGGAGATGCTGGGGGAGATGGTGCCAAAGGCCTTCTGGAATTCCAGAGAGACACATCCCCAGCCTTTCCCTCAGCTGCTGAGCGGGTCCTTTGTCAGAGAAGGAGATGAGGTTGGACAGGCAGGACCTGCCTTTCCCAACCCCACACTGGCTGGGCCTGATCCCCTGGTTGTCCTGCCCGTGCCATGGGATGGCACTGAGGAGGATCTGCTGCATGGACTTCCCCGGTCCTCAGGCCAATGGGACAGGCCAGGAGTTGCCCAGATGCTCCTTTTGGCCCTTCCTGGGGATGGGCATCCCATTTGCTTGTTGCCAGTCAGCTGGGACTTGTGCAGTTGTGCAGCACTGCTGGGCAATGAGTGAGAGTGGCTTGGCCAGCTCCTTCTCCAGCTCCCTCAGGACTCTTGGCTGCATCCCATGTGGGCCCAGGCACTTGGGGGGGTCTCATTGGCAGAGCAGGTCACTGACCATTTCCTCCTGCATTGTGGGGGCTTCACTCAGCTCCCCATCACCAGCTTCCAGCCAAAACCTTCCTGCCAGGTGTCCAAGGGGTCAGTTCTGCTGCCCCCTCCTTCCTTCCCCCACAATGGAAAACTCCCTCATTTTGGGTCCCTGTGCCCCAGACGGCTCTGACCACCACCTCACCCACCAGTCCCACAATCATGGAATGCTTTGCCTTGGGAGGGGCCTTCACGAGCATCTCAGCATCCTCAGATTAAAGATTTCCTTCCTACTATTTCCTCCAACCCTTCCCTCTATCCGTGTGAAGCCACTGCCCCTTGTCCTGTCACTCCAGGCCCTTGTCCAAAGTCTCTCTCCATCTTTCCTGTTGGCTCCCTTCAGGCACTGCAAGGCCACAATTAGGTCACCCCAAAGCCTTCTCTTCTCCAGCCTCAACAATCCCAATTCTCTCAGCCTTTCCTCACAGCAGAGCTGCTCCATCCCTCTGATCCTCTTGCTGCTCCCCTCTGGACTCGCTCCAACAGGTCCATGTCCTTCCTGTGCTGGAGCCCAGAGCTGGAGGCAGCTCTGCAGGTGGGGCAGCATTACAGCCACGCATGTTCCAGCAAGGACATGGTGGAACCTCATGGAACCAAGGACCATTGGGACACTGCAGGGCCTTCTGGAGCCAAAGGAGCCCTGGGACACTGGGAAATCTCATGGAATCAAGGCAGCACTGTCACCCTGTGAAAACTCAGGGAATTCAGGGCCCACTGTGACACTGCAGGTCCCCATGGAACAAAAGAAACCCTGGGACGCTGCAGAAACTCATGGAACCAAGGGACCACTGTGACATTGAGGGGGCTGATGGAATCAGGAGTCCATTGGGACAATCCAGGGCCTCAAGAAATCAAAGGAATTCTGGGACACTGTCAAACCTCCTGGAACCAAGGGTTCCTGCTGACATGTGTCCTCCTGGAACCAAGGGAGCCCTGAGATATTTCTGAACCTCCCAGAATCCAGGGGCCATTGGGACCCTGCAGAACCTCCTGCATTCAAGTGCTCCTTGTGAAACTGCAGGCTCTCCTGGAACCCAAGGATTCCTGGAACACTGCAGAGCTCACGGAACCAAGGGGCCACTGTCCCACTGCAGCTCCTTCTGAAGCACAAGGGACCCTGGGACAATGGGAAATCTCCGAGAATCCAAAGGGCATTTGGGGACTGCAGGGCCTCATGGACCTAAAGGAACCTTTGGAGACTGTGGAAGCTCATGGAATCAAGGGGCCATTGTGACATGTGGGGCCTCCTGGAAGCAAAGGAACCCTGGGAATTTTTGTGGGAACAAGTTAAGGCAGCAGCAGCTGCATTCAGTTAATCAGGATCCAAAAGGAGTGCTTTGGCCTTGACTGGTGTTTTCCATCCAGAGAGGGCTGTTTGCCAAAGTGGAAACCACTTGGAACGCTCTGCATGGCAGCCTGTGTTTTTCTCTGGTGGCTGAACACAGCCAGCACATGAGGGGAGGGGAATGTGTGGGATCAGGGCACTGCTTTGGGGCCATGCTGGGAATTCCAGTGGACTAAAAGACAAACCCCAGGTGCTGTTTCCAAAGGAACCCCAATGAAAGGGGGACACCGGAAAGATGGGAGGACAAGTCCCGCAATGGAACTCTGTGTGTGCAGCCTCATTTTCTCCTTCAGCACCCACAGGAGAGGGGGCAAAAAGTGGTGGTTGGGACCCCTAAACTGTTTTGGAGGAAAATTGGAGATTGAGGGGACAATGGGAAAGTGGGAGGAACAGGGAAAAGGGTGGAAAAGGAGGGATAGTCTGGCAGGTCCCACAGTCCCATGGGGGTCTTTGGGCACAAGGGGGCTAGGAAATGGGGGGGCAGGCCTTGAGCTTCCCACTTCCTGTGGGGTGCTGGGGGCTGCTGGATCCAATCTCAGCCTTGGATCATGCCAACAGTTTCAGAATAGAGGAATTACAGAGGTGTGACTGAATCACTTTGGTCCCCCAGGTTTTAATGATGGCAAATCAGATCTATTGCTAGAAATGAATTTATTTAGAGATACAAATGATCAGACAAAAGATCTTCATCACAATTAGTGCACAATATACACACTAAAACTACCAGGAGTACAGGATAAGACAGGACAGTGCTCTACACTAAAGCAATTGTTGAAGCAATTCTACTCAAGCTGGCACAAAAGCAATAATTCTTAATTAGAGATGGATGGAACTCCCCCAGACCAACGCTCGTGGGGAGATCTCTGCTCTCAACCTCCAGCAGTGACCTTGGGGGGTCCCCAGCCAAGGCAGGAATCTCCACACACACCCCCCAAGAAGGGTTCTGTTGGTAGAACCTGCCCCTGGGAAAGGGGACTGGCCCTTTGTGGTCAAAAGGGATGGAGTGACAGTCACTGGACTCCAGGATTTGCTTCACCATCAGGGGCTTCATTTGGGGTGGAAGCAGCGGCCGAAACTCTTCCCACAGTCGGGGCACTGGTAGGGCTTCCCTTACTGGTGGGTCCGTTGGTGTTTGGTCAAGTTAGAGCTCTGGGTGAAGCTCTTCCCACACTCCCCACACTTGTAGGGCCTCTCCCCGCTGTGGATGCGCCGGTGGGTGACGAGGGTGGAGTTGTGCTTGAAGCCCTTCCCGCAGTCGGTGCAGCGGAAGGGCCTCTCATCCGTGTGCGTCCGATGGTGCAGGAGGAGATGTGAGGTGGTCTGAAACCTCTTCCCACATTCCAAGCACTTGTAGGGCCGTTCTCCAGTGTGGATGAGCTGGTGGGTGAGGAGGTTGGATCTCTGGTTGAAGCTCTTCCCACATTCCCCACACGTGTAGGGCCGTTCCCCACTGTGGATGCGCTTGTGGGTGCGGAGTTGGGAGCTTAGCCTGAAGCTCTTCCCACATTCCCTACACGTGTAGGGCCGTTCCCCAGTGTGGATCTGTTGGTGGGTGAGGAGGTGGGAGCTACACCTGAAGCTCTTCCCACATTCCCCACACGTGTAGGGCCGTTCCCCAGTGTGGATGTGCTGGTGTCGGATCAGGTTGGAGTTGCTCCTGAAGCTCTTCCCACATTCCCCACATGGGTAGGGCCACTCCCCGGTGTGGATGTGCTGGTGTCGGAGCAGGTGGGAGCTCCGGCTGAAGCTCTTCCCACATTCCAAGCACCTGAAGGGCTTCTCCCTGCTGGGAGGCTGATCAGGGACCACCAGCTCAGAGTTCCCCCTCAAGCTCCAGCCGCCTTCCCGGCACAGGCTGGCTCTTTCCTCCTCAGAGCACCCTGGGCTGGCTTTGGAGCCCCTCCTGCGGGGGGATCTCCGGCCCTTTTCCTCCCCGCTGCCTTCCTGCGCCTGGGAGCCCTTCAAAACGGCCTCTCCCACCAGGGTCTCACGGGGGGATTTGTCCTCCGGGCTCTCCGTCCTCACCTCGGGGCCTGGGGCAGGAAGCAAGAAGGACAGGCAGGGGATTTGCCTCCGGCCCACAGGGAAGGCCAAGGACATCCCCCCAACTCCGGCCCCGGCAGGACGGCGGCGCCAGCGGGGTTGTCCTGCAGCCGGGGCCATGCTCGGCTGACAGCCAGCACAACACCCGCCCAAAGGGACACTGACTTCCTCCTCACCTGCCTGGGGGGAACAAGGCATCTTCCTCTTCCTCGCAGCCTCCTCCTCCATCCGCCCAAGCTTTGGGAAGGACAAATCCTGATGGGGGGGAAAACAAGGGCTGAGCGCGTTGGCTTGGGGGTTCCTCCTGCCCAAGTCCATCTCTAGAGCTCATTTGGCATCCTGTGTCCATAAAAACCTCCAAAACACCAAGATTCAGCCCAGAAAAACCCAAACCACCGAGATTCACACAAAAATCCCTCACAAATTGCAAGAAGACCCTTAGCCCCTCAAACTGTAAAAAGTTGAAATTCAGCTAAAAAATACTCCAAAATATGAAGATTAGCCAAAAAAATCTCTCCCAAAAGTTCCCCCGCTCTGGTCTCTCCCCTCTGGGGTTCGGAGGGTCTCCCCTGTCTGGGATGCTGGGGGTCCCACTTAGAAATGCTGAGAGTGTTGGGGGTCCAAAGGGTTCCTTCTCCTCTGTCTCTCACCTTCGGGGTGCTGTGTTCCCAGACATTCCCCCTCTCCAGGTTCTGCACTTTGTTGTCCCAGGGATCCCAGGGGTCCCCACTGTCCAGGTTTCCCCTTCTCCGTCCCCCTTTTCAGGCTCCCAAGGGTCCTCCCTCTCCGTGCTCCCCCCTCCAGGCTGCCGGGGGTCCCCCAGCTCTGCCATCTCCCCGCTCCACCATCCACACTCGGCAGCTCCCGGGCTCCACACCCACCCCCGGCACTCCCGGGGGGCCACAAACCCGCTGTGTCCCCCCCGCCGGCACCGGGCTGACAATGGAGCCGGCAGGGCCTGACCCAGCAACACCAACCCCCACCGTGGGGGGGGACCCACATCCCCCCACCCACCGCTGGGACTCTGCTGCCAACCCAGCCGGGCACCACCAAAAAACACCTCCTGCCCACCCCCAAGAGGCCCCAAGGGCACAGCCCTGCACAAGGGCCGGCTGTGCCCAAGGCAACCAAACAGCCCCACAGGCGTTGGCTGGGGGGATGTGAGGGCTGGGCCTGCTCAGCACAGCCCCGGGCTCGTGCCCAGCGCCTCTTTCCTGACCCACACAAGACCTTCCCGGCCCCCCCAGGGCTCCCCTGCTGCTGCCTCTGCTCCTGGCCCTGCCTTTGCTGCGCCCTTGGCTGGGGCAGCGGCTGCAGGGGGGGATGGCAGCAGCTTCAGCTCCACGGCACTTCCTGGGGGGAGCTCAGCCCGGGGGGACGGGCAGGGACCTGATGGGGATGGACAGGGGCCCAGCAGGGACAGCCAGGGCCTGCAGGGGAAGGCACACGGACAACCTGGCCCCCCACACTGCCAGGGCTGTCTCTGCTCCTCCTTGCAGGCTCCGTGGCCAGGCACAGTTTGTGTTCCTGGGTGCCCACCATCTCAGCACTTGGAGACGCTCAAATCAGCGTCTGCAGCTCTGCAGCAAAGCCCCAGCTCACCTGGCACACAGGGGATGGACACAGCACCTTCTCAGGGATGGGCATTCACAGCTTCACTTCTTCCCCACCACGGGGCTCTCCTTCCTCAGCAGCACCTCTGCCTTGCACTTATTCTCAGCCTCACCTCAGGGACAGCTCTGGGCTCACCTCCGCGCCACTTCTCAGCCTCACCTCAGGGCCTGGGCTCAAGGACAGGAACCTGCAGGGAGGGGACATCAGGTGCAAGCTCAGGGCTGCCTGCTTGCACTGCCCTCTGGGCTTCTTTCTCCTTCTACAACCAGCCCACAACTCAGCCTGCTTTTCTAACACCACACATTTACAGACTAACCTTGGAGATAGATATGGACAGACATCTCTATCACCCAGGGGATAGAGCCTCAAGCATGTGCTGCCATAGGAATGGGAATCAGAGAATCACAGAATCAGCCATGTTGGAAAAGAGCTCCAAGATCATCAAGTCCAACCCTGGATCCAACCCCGCCGTGCTTCCCAGACCATGGCACTGAGGCCACATCCACTCTCACCTTCAACACCTTCAGGGACGCTGACTCCACCCCCTCCCTGCCCAGCCCATTCCAAGGCCTGATTACTCTCTCAGGAAAAAATTGTTTCCTAATATCCAACCTAAACCTCCCCTGGCACAGCTCAAGACCCAGCCCTCTTGTCCTACTGCTGCTTCCTGGCACAACAGCCCCACCCCCACCTGGCTCCAACCTCCTGGCAGGGACTTGCAGACAGTCAGGAGGTCTCCCCTGAGCCTCCTCTTCTCCAGCCTCAACACCCCCAGCTCCCTCAGCCTCTCCTCACACCACTTGTGCTCCACTCCCTTCCCCAGCCTCGCTGCTCTTCTCTGGACCCTCTGACCCCAAAAACACTCTCCCTTCCATAGAAAGGCCAAGGGCATCTGGGGACAGTTGGGGGCCTTTGGGGGACACTGGGTGATTACTGGGGGATACTGGGACACACTGGGGGGAACCAGGGGGCATTGGGAGGGACTGGGGGGTTACTGAGGGACACTGGGAGGGCATTGGGAGGGCCTGGGGGTAACTGGGGCACACTGGGGGCACTGGCATTGAACAGGGGAGTTACTGGGGGATACCCGGACAACGGGGGGGACACTGGGAGGTTACTGGGCCATACTGGGGGTTACTGGGTGCTCACTGCAGGATCAGTGGGCCATACTGGGGGGCAGTGGGAGGTCACTGGGACACACTGGCTGGTCACTGAGGGGGTTACTGGGCCATACTGAGGGTAACTGGGAGGTCACTGGGATATACTGGGGGCACTGGGATCCCCTTACCCAGATGTGGCACATCTCCCCCCCCCGGATTTTAGAGGGCATCCCTAGGACCCCCCCCCCGGGGGCCCCCTTGAACCCCACTGCTGGGCTTTAGGGGACCCCCTAAAATCCCCTCAAAACCCCTGAAATCCCTCCCTCGACCCATCGAAACCTCCTCAAGGACCCCTCATCCCTCCCCAGCACCCCCTAAACCCTCTCAGTGACCCACAAAACCCACCTGAGACTCCCCAAGCCCATTCAGGGACCCCCAATCCCCCCCACGGGCCCTCCAAACTGTCTGGGACACCTTAAACCCCCCAGAGACCCCAAAACTACCTCGAAGGTCCCCGCAAACCCTCCCAGGAACCCCAAACCTCCCCAGAGACCCCCAAAGCCCACCTGGGACACCCCAAATCTTCTCAGAAAACAAAACCCGCATCAGAGCCCCCCAAAACTCTTCAGGGACCTTCAACCTCCCCCTCGAGTCCCTTCAGGGACCCCTTAAAACGTCCCCGGGAACCCCCGAACCCCCCCGCTAAACCCTCCCGAGCCCTCCAGCCTTTCCACCCACACCCGCGCTCCCCGCAGCCCCCGAGGGGATCCCCAGACCCCGCTCTCGCCGCCCCCCCGCCAACTCACCCAGCGAAGTGCAGCGGCCGCAGGCGAGTCCTGCTCACTCCCGACCACGAGGACAAAATGGCGCTCGCTCCGCGCGCCCTCCGCCTTTACAGACCCGCCCCGCAGCCAATCAGCGCGCGGCCACGGCCCCTGCCCGCCCTTCGCCACGCCCCCACCTGCGCGGTGCATTGTGGGAGTTGTATTCCCTGCGGTGGGGGAGGATCGGACTTGTTGGGTTTTAGTTTTTCTCACTTCTTTTATTTTCTCTTTCTTCTTTATTTCTTTTCTTTCTTCTTCTTTCTTCTTTCTTCCCTTTTTCTCTCTCTTTTTCCTTTTTTCTCTTTTTTCTTTCTTTTTTTTCTCTTTTTTTCCTTTTTCTTTCCTTTTCTTTCCTTTTTTTCCTTTTTTCTCTTTTTCTTTTTTCTTTCTTTTTTTCCTCATTTTTTCCTTTTTTTCTTTCCTTTTTTTTCTTCTCCTTTTTGCTTTTTTGTTCTTTCTTTTTTTTTTTCCCTTCCTTTTTTCCCTCATTTTTTCCCTTTTTTTCTTTCCTTTTTTTTCTTTTTTCTTCTCTTTTTTCTCTCTTTTTTTTTTTTTTATTTTGTTTTTACTTATTATTTCCATTTTCCTTTTTTTTTACATTGTTTTCTACCAGTTGTACTTTCAAGGAAGATTTATACTCAGATCAAAACAATCTCCAGGTACATATCCTGCCACAACAGATAATCTACCACTGTTCCAGGTTCCTGAGAATTTCCCAGATCACAAACACTGAGACACCAAGGGTGGAAGTGAAGCCACTTTATCCTGTCCCTTGCCACAGCCTTCAATCCACACCCAGCCCTGGATTTCTGCAAAGCCGCTGGGCAGGAGCAGGAGATGGAGCTGGTGCTCGGCGGGAGGGGCAGCAACAACAAACCCGTGTCTTTGGCACAGGGGAAGGAATTTAGTGCTTGAGGGGTTACATTCCACAGGCTCCCCTGGGGATCAGCTTATGCTCGGACAGTGAGAACAGCAAGAACATTCCTAATAAAAATGGCAGAGGGAAGGGAGCGGAGGGGGAGCAGGGGCAGGAAAAGGAAGCAGAGCGATGGAAGATGGGCTGGGGCGGTCGGGGCTGGGGGAAGGCAGGCTGGACAATGCCTTGTTTGGTCCAGCAGCTGGACCAGCTCCAGGGCAGATGTCGGGGGAGCCTCTGCCACAGGGACATGGACAAACAGACGCTACAAAAGCTCTCAGAGGGGTTGGGGGCTCTGGGCGGGGCTGCGCTCTCGCCTCAAGCCAGGATATCCCAGGGCAGTGGAACAGCAATTCCTGTCAGCTCCCAGCAAAGATTATTGGGGTTTGCACTGGGCAAATATTGACGCTCCAGCTTCCTCTTCTCTTTTTAGAACTTTGAGCTTGCAGTCGGGTAGAAGGGCTGGTGGGGGAGTGGGAAGAGACCCATTTTGAGGGACACATCTCATCCCTCAGTTAGATGGAGCTAAACCCCTGATCTTGCTTAGGAAGAGCTGCTGATGCTCAGTTGTCTTCTTTCCCTTCTGCTTTAGTGGGATATTACATTTCCCTGCAGTATTGGTGATAGAATGGTATGTCAGCTGGAATGGTTTGGTTCTTACAGAAAGCATAAAGGCATTTTAAGGAAGGTATTTTTACACAGCTGAGACCTCCAAAAGAAATCAAAAAATCCCAAAGGTAATATAAGTGCAGATTAAAGTGAACTTTGGAGTTTCCTTTTTAATTCTTGGGTAGTAAAAGCCATCCCAGTTAAGGACAGCAATTTATTGCATTGCTGAAAAAACCCCCACCAACAAACAAAAAAAGAAATCTGACTTTGTTCTCTTTCAGATTTGTTTTTGATCATAAGAATCCTTCTAGTGAAAAGGGCTAATTTACTCTTTCTAGAGGAATATTTTAAGTGTGATTATCACAATATCACAGCTGCTGAAAAGGTCTAAAATAGGACATTGACCTTGAACGTGTTCCTGCGTTTAGGATGTGGTGCTTAACATTCAAGAAACAATAGAACTGCAGCTCATTTATTAAGGTATCATCTCAAAATGTTCACTCTTGCTCTGTACATACATGCCACAAGGACTGTAGAAAGCTTGCAGTATCCCAGGAAGTACATGTGGTATTTTATCAGTGTAAATATGGATAAGATTTTCAAGATTTCTGCTGGCAATACTCCATAACTAAAGTAAATTTTCCCTTTGGTGCTGCACTAGTTTATGATTTAATTGTTACTGACATTCCACCAGTCACATTATTAGCTTCACCAAAGGAAAGGGAAATAATCCTGTATTAATTAAACAGAGCAACTGAATTCCCTCACTCATCTTATCCTTGGCTGTCTGGGACAGTGATGTACTTCAATGTCCTTGAAAATAAAACAAGGAGAAAATATGGAGTATTTGTTTGAGACCAGATAAACTGAAGGTAGTTCAGTAACATGGAAAGGCAATTGCTGTTATTTCACAGAGACATTTCTTTGTATGCTGGAACTGAGGGGAGCAGCAAAAGCTAAAAGCCTTGCTCTGTGTCTTTGTGAACACACTGTGGGTAAGTTCAAAGGAGCATTCAGAGATTGTGTTGTGTGAGCCTTTTTCCCTCAGATCAAAACAAGGAGTAATTAATGCTAAATCCAGCAGGTGGCTTTCAAGTAACAACTTGGTCCAGTTTGTCCAACTGTGTACAAACAGGTGTGGAAAATTTGGAACTTTAGAAGGGTTAGTTTTTTACCTCATTGGCAGGATATCCAGGGGTGCACCAAGTGCCTACCAGTGAGATTTAGCATTAATTACTCCTTGTTTTGATCCTGGAGGAAAAAAAGCTCACACAACACAATCTCTGTGGACCCAACAGAGAAAACATGCCCAGGGTCTTGTTAGAGCACAAACCTGCAAACAGGGATGACAGGTCAGAGAATCACAGAATCATCAAGGTTGGAAGAGACCTTCCAGATCTTCTAGTCCAGCTGTCAACCCAGCACCACCAGAATCACCCCTAAACCCCATCCCAAAGCGCTACATCCAGATGCCACCTGAATGCTTCCAGAGACTGCACCACCTCCCTGGGCTACTTGTTCCAATGCCTGAACACTCTCTCAGTGGAAAAAGGGTTTTTGAATATCTAATATGAACCTTGCCCAAAGCAATTTAAGGCCGTTTCCGCTCTTCCTGTCACTAAAGGCTTTAAAGAAGAGACCGATTCCCACACCCACTAAAACCTCCTTTCAGGTCATTGCAGAGAGCAATGAGGTGCCCCCTGAACCTCCCCTTCTCCACACTCAACCAGCCCAGTTCCCTCAGCCGTCCCTCAGCAGACATGTTTTCCAGAGCCTTCCCCAGCTCCGTTCCCTTCTCTGGACACGCTCCAGCCCCTCAAGGGCCTTTTGGCACTGAGGGGCCACAACTGGACACAGCACTCCAGGTGGGGCCTCCCCAGTGCCCAGCACAGAGGGGCAATCAGTTCTCTGCTCCTGCTGGCCACACTCTTCTCCACAAAGGCCACCATGCCCTTGGCCTTCTTGCCCCCCTGGGCACACTCTGCCTCATATCCAGCCCCTGTCAAGCAGCACCCCCAAGTCCCTTCCTGCTGAGCAGCTCTCCAGCCCCTCTGCCCCCAGCCTGGAGCGTTCCAGGGGGTTGTTGGGAGCCAAGGGCAGGCCCTGACACTTGGCCTTATTGATCCAGCCTGTCCAGATCCCTCTGCAGAGCCTTCCTGCCCTCCAGCACATCCACACTCACACCCAGTCTCCCAAACAGAACAAAGTCTGACCACCAGCAGTCCAGGGTGTCAGTTCTGCTGCCCCCTCCTTCCTCCACCCAGAATGGAAAACTCCATCATTTTGGGGTCTCTGTGCCCGTCGGCTCCGACCACCACATCCCCCACCAGTCACAGAATCATGGAATGGTTTGGGTTGGAAGGGACCTTAAAGAGCATCTCAGTCCAACCCCCTGCCATGGGCAGGGACACCTTCCACTAGACTCAGAGCTCAGAGCCCCATCCAACCTGGCCGTGAACACTTCCAGGGATGGGGCAGCCAGAACTTCTCTGAGCAACCTGTGCCAGGATCTCACTACCATCACAGTCCAGAAATTCTTCCTAATATCCCATCTAACCCTTCCCTTTCTCAGTGTGAAGCCATTCCCCTTCTCCTGTCACTCCAGGCCCTTGTAAATAGTCTCTCTCCGTCTTTCTTGTTGGCTCCCTTCAGGCACTGGAAGGCCACAATTAGGTCACTCCAAAGCCTTCTTTTCTCCAGACTGAACAATCCCAATTCTCTCAGCCTTTCCTCACAGCAGAGCTGCTCCATCCCTTTGATCCCCTTGCTGGTCCCCTCCAGACTTGCTCCAACAGGTCCATGTCCTTGCTGTGCTGGAGCCCAGACCTGGAGGCAGCTCTGCAGGGGTGACAACATTACAGCCCTGTGTGTTCCAGCAAGGACACTGTGGAACCTCCTGGAGTAAAGGGACCATTGTGACACTGTAGGGCCTTCTGGAGCCAAAGGAACCCTGGGACACTGTGGAATCTCAAAGAATCAAGGGAGCATTGTGACAATGTGAAAACTCATGGAATCAAGGGGCCATTGTGGTGCTCCAGGGCCTCATGAAATCAAAGGAACCCTGGGACACTGTGGAACCTCATGAAACCAAGGGTTCATTGTGCCATGAAGGGCCTCATGGAACCAAGGGAGCCCTGAGACATTTCAGGACCTCATAGAATCAGGGGCCATTGTGACACTGAGGAACCTCGGGGACTCAAAGGCCACTGTGACACTGCAGGGCCTCATGGAACCAAAGGAACCCTGAGACTTTTCAGAACCTCATGGAATCAAGGGGCCATTGTGATATGTGGGGCCTCCTAGAACCAAAGGAGTCCTGAGACATTTTGCAAACCCATGGAATCAAGGGTCCATTATCACACTGCAGAACCTTATGAAGCCAAATGGACCCTGTGACTCTGTGGAACCTCATGGAATCTAGTGGCCATTCCCACACTGTAAAACCTCATGGATACTGTCAGGTTCCCATCATTAAGAGACACCTCTGCCCAAATTCAGCTGCAAAGGAGACCATGTGCCAAAGTCAGCAGTCCAGCTTTGATTTAACAGTAAATAGGAGGGAGAGAGAGAGAAAGAAATAAAAAGAGAGAGAAGAAGGAGGTGGTGGGAAGCCAGTGAGAGAGGGACAGAGATGAAGTAAATGTATCACACCATGGAGATCCCTGAGGCTCCCACCGGTCCTTCTTCACCCTGCTCTGCTCGGTGGAGGGTCCCCAAGTTGTGCTTCTGGGCTATCACTTTTATACAGCCCAAGCCCTGGGTATTCAGGGGGGTAGATACTGTTCCCACAGCTTGGGCTGGCACCTGTACAAGGACTTGCTTCCTTTCCCACAGCTTGCCACGGTGGGAGTTTTCCCAGTGTGCTTCCAGTCTGCAGGTGGGAATCTTTGTCTGGATGGGTTCCCCAGACCTGCCTTACCAGCCCTGGCTTCCTGTTGGGGCTGTCTGCTCTTTCCCCCACTCTGCACAGTGCAATTCTGTCCTGGGGGCTACTTCCAAAGCTTCACCTCCCTTTAGGCCTTGGAATTAAAGGCCTTCCTGTTTGCCACCAGTGCTTATGTCTTGTGGTGCCTTATGGGATTTTCCTGCTTTGACAGTGTTTTGAGACAGTTCATTGTGCCCTTCAAGTCCTTCCATGTGCACACACACCCCACTCTCACCAGTGTCAGGCCCTCCAAAGAACACAAGCCCTGAGGATTTGTAGCTCCCACTCCAGGGGTTGGCACTTGGACCTCCCTCCGTGCCCAGAGCTCAGAGCTCCCTTGTCCCAGAAAGTTTAAAGAGATTGTGCCTCATTCTGCCAAGACAACCCTTGGAAAAAAGGGTCCCTCTGTGTTTCGTGGGATAAGAGCACTCTATTGTCACCTTCCAAAACCTTGGAGAGGTCCCAGAGATCTCCCAGGAAGGAATTTGGGGCCTCAGGCACATGACCCGTATATAGAGGCTGAGGACTCAGGGGTCAGGGGTGCAAAGATTGAGGACAGTAGAGGAGTAGCCTGAGAGGTCTGGAAGGGGGTGTCAGAGCTGGTGGAACTTTTCTTCCTGTCAGAAAACAGCCTAAGAAAGAACTAGTGCCACCAAGGGCAGCTGGGGTGGCCTAGACTGGTGACAAGAAGTCAGAAATTTCCCTCCAAGGTCAATATTGTGGTGCAATATATCACAAAGAAGGAGTCTGGATGAGCCCCAGGCTTTGTGTGTGCAGGAAGAGCCAGGGAGGACGCAGAGATGTCAGTGCAGGAAGGTGCCAGCCAGGTGGGGCAGCCGGGGGGATGACGACAGCCTGCAGGGAAAGGGGCAGGGCATGGACACCGTAGGACAGCCTGGGCTGGAGAGGAGACAGGGATGGGGAGAAGCTGAAAGGCCCTGACAGAGCCACCTTCTGCAGGCCTTTGGCCAGGGCTGCTGTCTGTGCCCCTGATGCCAGGAGGAGGGGAGTGCCCCTTGCAGCCCTGGGGCCTCATGGCCTCCTTGTCCCTGCTCAGCAGCCTGGCAGGTGCCACCCCATGGTCCTGCCCTTGGCATTGCACATCCCACATCCCAGTGCCCCAGGAAGAGCCCTGAGGAATGAGGCAGGGACAGGATCTGCCTTCCCAGGGGCTGGGGTCAGGGCTTGGTCCTCTGGATTAAGGAAACAAGTCAAGGTTTGTTCAGCATTAGAGCCACCTTTGCCTTGCTTGTCCATCCTTGTCATCACTGTCTGCAGTTTTCTGCTCTAACTGGAACCTGGGGACACGTTCTCAGTTGTGTCCCTCAGTGAGACTCATTAGCACTTCAGAAGAAACTTCAGTGTTTCAATCTCACTTTGACTTCCTGAAAAGTTGTTTCATGTAAACAACACCAATCCCCCTGAGGGTCATGAAATGCCTGGGGCTGTTGCTGTGCTGCTGAGCTGGGCCGGGCTCCTGGCACACAGGGAGCTCCTGGCAAGCGGGCAGTGCTGCAGAGAGACAGCTCTGCCCAGGAGCAGCTCCTCTGCACAGCCCAGCAGGGCTGAGGGCACTGCCTGCAGCCAGGAGAGAAGAGAAGCAAGGCAGAGGGAGGTTAAAGGCAGTGGAAAGATGGGAGGTGTTCAGCTGAGACTTCCCTTGGGGACACAATTTCACAGGCTCTACAGAGTGAGTGTACAGATGTAGGGCAATGTCGCTTGTGTGCCTGGAGGACTCTCCTGAAGCTGCACATCCCACAGCCTTGGGCATCTGTCAGGACTCTCCCAGGTTCTCTATTGCAGAGGGGGAGGATGTGCTCCAGGACTGGGCTTCCCTGAGACACCATCAGAGGGACAGGGCAGGACAGCTCTTTCTCCCATGGCTGGCTGTGGGGTGTGAGGGTGGGGGTGCAGCCAGGGGTGCCCAGGGCTGTCCTGCAGAGCAGGGTCCCCGTGCTCCAGGGTTCTTTGTGACAGGGCAGGGACTTTGCTGCCTGCCAGGGTCAGCAATAACCCTACGTGGCCATTTGCCCTCATCTCTACAGGGAGAAGCTGGAAGTGGAGGGAGAGAAGCCCAGCAGGGCCCAGGTAGGGTCTTCCTGCCCTTGAACGAGTGCTGTGTGGGGTCAGGGCTGCTCACAGATCCAGATCACACCAGGACCTTTCCAGGGGAACTTTAAAAGGGGAAGGACAAAGCACAATTATTATGAAGGAAAGGAACTTCTCTGAGTCAGTGTTTTCAGTTTCCAACTCCTGAGGAATCTGGGGCTTGAGAAGTGGAAAAGGAGCTCTCATGTTGGACAAGTCACTGAGACTCCTGAGCTGTAACTTTGAATGAACAGTGGAGCTGAGAGCAGCTTCCTAAAGTGCCTTCAGCCTCTCCTCTGCCTTTGACAGAAGCAGAATCACTTTTGATGGAATCATCAGTTTTTTTCTGACCTATTTTTTTCTACCTGCAAACAAGAAGAAGTGCCCAGTCAGTGCCCTGCAAACAGGCAGGGTTCTGTAGGGCCAAGGTGAGTGCACAGAGGTTGGAATGGGATCTGTGAGTGCTGACAGGGCGAAGTCATGGCACAGGGAAACAACTGAAACACCTCCAGTGTCATGGAATGTTTAGAGATCCCCATATGACCCCTCCAGTGCAGAGCCCTCCCTCTGAACAAGCCCCCTCCCCTCCTCTCCCACCCAGACGAGCCTCTGCCCTCAGGGCCGGGGGGTCCAAGGGCTGAAGCCCCTCCTGTGCAGGCAGAGCTGCAGCAGAGCCGTGGGGCAGCTCTGCAGCCCCGGGCCCAGCTCCCTGAGCAGAGCACAGGGCTGGGAGCAGGTGCCTGGCCCTGCTGGGCTCTGGGAGGTGGCACAGCTGGCTCAGGGTGACCCTGTCCCGAGTGCCTGGTGGGCTCTGCCCCTGCCTCTCCCAGCCCCACCCTCCCTGTGCTGGGCCTTGTTCCTCTCCTGTCTGTGCCAGGGTTCTTGTTCCCTTGGTGGTGCTGTGGGGCTCTCTGGGCAGGGCAGTTTGAGCTGCAGAGTCACCCCCTGCCCTTGTGGGTCCTTTCCTGCAGCCCCATCCATGGGAACAAGTGTCCCAGCTTTCCTCTGCCCTGGGGGCTCTGGGCAATGCTGTCAGTGTATCCAGGGAAGGAGCTGAATCTCCCTGAATCAAATGCCATCATCAGGATACTCGGCTGTCTCCCTAAAGTTTCATTTCAAGCTGGCAGCTTCCCTCCAGGATGAACACCTGTCTGTTGTCTTTGTGTTATCTGAAAGCCCCAGGGTAAAGCACAGAATTCAACAATGTAGAAAATGCTGTTGGGTTGGGGAAATGAGCCATGTGTGTTTTTGGCTACCAGTGTGGTGCTGAGACCTTGAGAAAGGGACAGACATTTGAGGGTCTGTGGTGGATCCATCTGCTTTCATTAGTACCTGGTGTTTTATAAGGGAAACACTGGGGTGTGATCATCATCCCTCTGAGAAAGTGAAAGCCCAGAGAATCCTGGAACACAAAAGAGTGACAGACCACATCCCCTCCCTCCCCACTGATCCCTCTCCCTCACAGAACTCCCTTTGTTTCCCCAAGGGCAGCAGAAATGATGAGATTTCTGACATCCCAGAATAGTCACCAGGGGAGATACAGGGGGAGCTGTAAAACCCTCCCAAACTCTTACCCTGCCTTTACAACTACACTGGGGGTGCAGATGCTGACAGGCCCTTCCACATTGGCAGAGGTTTCACAGGACAGAGTTGAGCATCAGCACAGGTCCCTTCCCCTGCCAATTCTGCAGAGTGGGGCTGAATTCAAGAGCCTGTGGGCAAAGGCCCTGGCCTTCATTGCACACATGGCCAGCATAAACCAGGGCTCCATGCACAGAGCTAAAGGAAGGACTGCTAGAAAAAGAAAACTGTCTGTGTGTGACAGAGGGAGGGGAGTGGTGTGTATGGGAATGGCTTTGATTTTGCTCAGACAGGTCCCCCTTTATTGTCACTGTTTTTTCTCCTGTGACAGTTCCTCATGTCCAGAGGCAGCAAATGTCCAACAGCAGCTCCCTCACCCAGTTCCTCCTCCTGGCATTCGCAGACAGGAGGGAGCTGCAGCTCCTGCACTTCTGGCTCTTCCTGGCCATCTCCCTGGCTGCCCTCCTGGCCAACGGCCTCATCCTCAGCACCGTAGCCTGTGACCACCACCTGCACACCCCCATGGGCTTCTTCCTGCTCAACCTCTCCCTCACAGACCTGGGATCCATCTGCACCACTGTCCCCAAAGCCATGCACAATTCCCTCTGGGGCACCAGAACCATTTCCTACCAGGGATGTGCTGCCCAGGTTTTTCTCCTC
This sequence comes from Pipra filicauda, assembly GCF_003945595.2. Classification (NCBI taxonomy): domain Eukaryota; kingdom Metazoa; phylum Chordata; class Aves; order Passeriformes; family Pipridae; genus Pipra; species Pipra filicauda. Next base: position 28,923 of record NW_024104905.1, read on the forward strand.
ATATTCTTTTTTAGAACAGAGTTTTATCTCCTGACTGTCATGTGCTACGACCGCTACGTTGCCATCTGCAAACCCCTGCACTACGGGACCCTCCTGGGCAGCAGAGCTTGTGCCCACATGGCAGCAGCTGCCTGGGCCACTGGCTTTCTCAATGCTCTGCTGCACACAGCCAATACATTTTCTTTGCCCCTGTGCCAAGGCAATGCCCTGGGCCAGTTCTTCTGTGAAATCCCACACATCCTCAAGCTCTCCTGCTCACACTCAGGCTACCTCAGGGAAATTGGGCTTCTTATGGTTAGCGCCTGTTTAGTGGTTGGTTGTTTCATTTTCATTGTTTTCTCCTATGTGCAGATCTTCAGGGCTGTGCTGAGGATCCCCTCTCAACAGGGACGGCACAAAGCCTTTTCCATGTGCCTCCCTCACCTGGCCGTGGTCTCCCTGTTTGTCAGCACTGTCGTTTTTTCCTACCTGAAGCCCCCCTCCCTCTCCTCCCCCTCCCTGGACCTAGTGGCGTCAGTTCTGTACTCGGTGGTGCCTCCAGCAGTGAACCCCTTCATCTACAGCCTCAGGAATCAGCAGATCAAGGATGCCCTGAGAAAAATGATGACTGGATGCTTTTCAGGAGCAATAAAGTGCCATTTTTCTGGTGTGTAGCATTCAGAATGGGACTCTATAATGGACCAACCTTCCTGGTCAGGTTTTTCCTGGAGGTCCTCGGCTTCTTCTTGCAATAATTTCCTGTGCAATTAAATATTATTGTGCATCTGCCTTCTAATTTATTGTCTACCCATTAAATTTGATCCAGAGATGTAAAAATGATGAATTGTGCTCTCTGAGTATTTAAACAAAATAAAGGACCCTGTAGTGCCTTCTTTGTCCAAGACCCTTCTTCTCAGATGTTCCCAGAGGACAGCACACTGCAGGACAGGGTGTATTTGCAAACAGGAAGGGGACAATAATCCCAGCCCAGCAGCACTGCCAGGGAGCATCAGGGCTTGGTCTTTGCAGAGCTGCTCTCTTGCCACTTCCACACTGTCCTCCTGAGCCCCTTTCTCACCGTAAGGCCTGAGTGCTCTCTGAGCACAGTCCTGGGGGCTGGAAGCCCTTGGAGCACAGGCAGGGACAGGCCCTGGGAACTTGTGCAGCAGAGCTGGGCTCCCTTCCAGCATCTCCAGGATGCTGTGGGATCTTCTGAGGCCACTGCATGGACTGGGTCACTTCTTCTGGGACCTTGCTCCAGGGCTGCAACTCTCCTGCAGTGTCACCATGACACTGCTGCTCTCTGCTTTCCAGGTTCCATTTTCAGATCCAGTCTTCCCCTCCTGTTCCCAGGGACATCCTGGGAGTGCTTCAGAGCTGCCATCCTGGGGCAGCTCCTGCCCAGCGTGGGCAGGCACAAGGTCTCTCCAGCTGCTCCTCTCCCCTCCCCAGTGCCACTGTTTTCTGCAGCCTCCTCATCCTTGCCCAGCACAGCCCTCCTGGCACAGTTGGACACAGCCCTTGTTCTACCCCCTCCTCAGGCACCTGCCCAACCCCCTCAGCTCCAGCCTGATGGCCAGAAACCTTCAGGGCAGGGAGGCACTGGGGAAAATGCTGAGGAAACCTTTCAGCTGCACTCTGATCCAATTGGAGGGGTTGGTCTCGAGGAAGAAATCCCTTCTAATGCTCCACAACCACCAGGACAACCTGTTTTGTGTCCTGGGAACTCCTCTAGAAGTGTGGGATGTTGAAAAGGTTTTGGTGTCAGGGCTATTGAGAAGGCTGGGCAGTGTCACTGGGAGACCTCTCCCAAACCCTTGGAAAGGCCAGAGCCAGCCCAGAGCTTCCTGGGGTCTTGGCAAAGGCAGACATGGAACCAGTCTGCAAACAGGGCAGCAAGGAGGGTTGGGAGAGTTCCAGACTGCTCAGACTCAGCAGGGAAGGGGATAGGGCAAGTCCTCCTGCAGCCATTCCCAGGCATGGGAAGGACAAGGCAGGGATTGCAGAACCCCTGTGGGAGGGAATAGAAGAGGATGTTGTGTGCCCATACTGTTTCAAGGCCTTTGACATGGTCTCCTGTGGTCTCCTTATGGCCAGACTGGTGAGAGCTGGGCTGAATACATGGCAGATGTGGTGGGTGGGAAGTTGGCTGAATGACGAGTGTCAAATAAAATCCATGGTACAAAGTCCTCTTGGCAGTAACTTCCTGGTGATATCCCTCAGTGACCAGCCCTTGAACACCACTGTAGAAATTCTTTCTTATCTCTCTGTACAATGGGACAAAATGTATTTTCATTTTGTGGATGATGCCAAATTTTAGGGAGCCCTTGAGCAACCTGTCCTGGTTTAAAGACACATATTGGGGTGGGAACTCCAATAAAATGAACTCACTCCTCTTTTATTCCCCACCACTACAGGGAGACAAAATATAAGGAGGTATAATTGAGAAAATAAGAGTTTACTGACAAGAAATAGAGCAGCAAAACCAGCAATACCAACAGAACAGTTCAAAGCAACAGCAGAGAGAGAAATTGCCTCCTCTCCACCCCCCTGGCCCAACTCCCTTTTGTAAACAGATAAAACCCGGGATCAACACGTGCCTCCCTTCCCCCTTTTCCTCCTGAAAGAATAAAGAACAAAAAACAAATCCACGGGAAAGAGGGGGAAAGCAAAATGTGGGAAACTCTCTTTTCTGAGATCAGTTGTGCTGCCCAAGAACACACTGACACCAGAGGTGTCCAAGCAGGGCAGCGGGGGGGAGGCAGTGGCTCTGCTTGATTCCATGGAGTTCTGGGGAGGCACAGTGGCCCCTTGATTCCATGAGGCTCTGAGATATCTCAGGGTTCCTTTTGTTCCAAAGAGACCCCGCATGTCACAATGGTCCCTTGGTTCCATGAGGTTCCACAGTGTCCCTGCATTCCTTTGGTTCCATGAGGCCCTGCAGTGTCACGGTGCCACTTGATTCCGTGACATTACAAAGAATCAGAATGGCCCCTTGATTTAAGGCCAACTGCACATGGGGCTGCCTTAGGGGGAGTGTGGGCACCCAGAGAAGGGAGTTGTCACCCCCCTGGACTCAGCCCTGGGGTCACCACATCTGGACTGGTCTGTCTGTCTGTGAGGTTCCCCATCCTGGAGGAATGAGGAAGAACCGGAGAGGGTCTAGAGTAGATCTGACAGGATGGAGCTTTTCTCCATATTGAAAATAGAAAGAAATCTCCACAAAGAGCAACACTGATGGTTCAGACTGAAGGTGAGGAAAAAGAACTGTCAGTCAACGGGGACCCTTGTGCTGCAAGAGCTCACCCAGAGGGAGTCAGGATCAGCCCATGGCTTTGTGTTCCAGGGAACAGCCAGAGCTGGTGCAGAGCCATCAGGGAGGGTCTAGAAATGCTGCTGGGAGGGGGTGGGAAAGCAGGAGGGGTGTGTGCAGCCTGCAAGGCCAGAGCAGCAGCAGGGCCAGGGCAGGACAGCCTGCAGGAGAGATGGCCAAGGGCTCTGGCAGGGCTGCAAGGCCCAAAGGCACCCAGGCCTTTGTCCCCTTGCCTCTGGCAGCTGCCTCTGCCACTCAGGCCACCACAAGCCACTTTCCTGGCAGGTTCTGCCCTTGGGTTCTGCCTCGCCCCTCCCTCAGCAGCCTGGCAGGGGTTGCCCAGTTTTGGGCCTTTGTTGTTCCTCCCCCTCCCATCCCAGTGCCCCCCAAACAGCCCTGAGCCAGCCGGGAGGGACAGGATCTGCTGGGCCAGGGCCTGGGGCTCAGGCCTTGGCCTTTGTGCTCCACAAAACCAAGGCAGGCTTTGCTCAGCATTGCAGGGGCCTGCCCAGAGCCTTTGTCTGCCTGCACTCCTGGCCTCCAAGGAGCTGCTCCAAGGAGTCCCTGGGGAGGCTTTGGCAGTGCCTGCCCTCAGTGGGGCCCAGCAATGCTTCAAGGCACTTGGACTTTGGCTTCTGACTTCTTCAGCAGCTGCTTCAATCTTCTCTCAGTACCTCAGGATCATGGGCTGGGCTGCAAACACACCGTGGGGCTCATTAAATTCCAGAAATCCCTCAGGATCTCTTTGTTTTCATTTAATTGTCTTCAAGGCAATTTCAAAACAAGTCTTCCAAGTTTTTACTTTTTTTGCTTTAATTCAAGGATGGATATTTTGTAGTTCAAAGAAGAGGTGATAGAGGTGTTCTCCAAGTGATCTTGATGGTGAGTGTCTCCTCAGGAGATCCAGAGTGACCCTGGATGATCAACATTTCTCCTCACCCCCCAACCTCACCAGTTCTGACATGGCCCATCTTGGACTGACAGCTGATGCAACTCCAAACACACTAGGAGACTCATTAAAAGACTGAAAAACAAATTATTTTCATTCCTTTAATTGTCTTCAAGTCTTCAAGACTTCTGGAGCTAATTGGAGTTGTTTTGTAGTTTAGCTAAGGAGGATGACTTTAAAGTGAAAGACATGAAAAATATATATTTTTTGATGAAAGGGAATGATTTACACAGAGCCTTGGGATGCAAGAGGGTCAGGGCACAAACGAATTGGATCCAAAGATAAGGGGAGAAAAGACATTAGTAGCACTTAATCATTGACCAATTGAACAGTTATCAGGTGATTCAATAGCATGTGCTACAATTTTAACAGTGACTGAATTATAGATTCACAATAACAACCTTCACACCACAGTCAATTCACACCCACACCCAGGCAGAGATGTGTGGACACATCAAGAGCTGGGGGTGGAAAGGTCCCTCTCCCAAATTCTCCTTGTTGTCAGGAAACACTGCCACAAATCCCTTTGTGTTTGCCAACAGACCAGGGTCCCAGCTGGAGGAGTGTTTGTGGAGGGGGATCAGAATTGTCCTGGGCACCAGCGAGGGTCTTTGGAGTGTCACAAACTGGAGGGTTCCCGAGCTGGGAGAGGTTGCCAGAGGTGTCCCACTGAGAGGGAGGTGCTGGGGAGCTGCCAGGGCCTCCCTCAGCCCCGCTGGGTGTGGGCTCCCAAGGGGACTGGCTTTAGTGATCTGCTGAATTTCCATCCTGGTGTCAGGAATGACTGGAGTTTCCAAACTATTTGGGAATTGTATCCAAACTGTTCCATTTGGGTTAGGATTCAGTCAGGGAATGTTTCAAGGCTTTCATGGGGTGACTCATTATTCTGTGTTCCGCAGCTCTTACACCCATCCAAATCTGGCAGGATGCTCTGATAATACCTAAACAATGGTCAGAAAATGCAAACAATGCACACTCTCTGTGATGAGTTACTGCTGGTGTCAAGGTACTGTTTTTAATGCTGAATTATGCTAAACCCAAAATGTTTCATGAAACTTCAAACACACATCCTGCTTTTTCAAGCAGGATTTGACAGAGAAGCTGCTCCCTGGCCTGCAAATATGTCTGGCAGTCAAACCCTTGACAACTGTAAAAGCCCCGTCCAACTTTCCTGTGGCAGATTCTTCCACAGACTTCCTTGAAGTGTGTGGAGCTTCTTCCATGAAGCAGGGACAGCTCTTCATGGTCACTGCCCAGGGGTTAAGTGAAAGAGAGAGAACTACTCCCTGTGGTTGTGGGGTGAGTTACCTCAATCTCTGCTTCAGGATTGTTTCTTTTTGCTGGTTTTGATCCAATTGCTTTAATAGAATGACTTTGATCGACTACAATATCCTATCTTACACTATACTGCTAGGAGTTTTTTGGCTTTTATTCTGTGCAGTAAATAATTCTGATTGAGGTCTTTTGTCTGTTCACTTGTCTGGTAAATTTTCTGTTCTTTTGACATAATAAATAATTCATTTTAAAGAAATATTTCTGATTTGCCATCACTAAAACTTGCAGGACAAAGTGATTGAATCACACCTCTAGAATTCCTTCAATTGAAATGAAAATCTGAGTCTTAGATTGGATCCAGCCACCCCCAGGCTCCTCTCTGAGAAGGAATTTAGAAAGCAAGGGGGTCCTTTGTGCACCTCGTAGCTCAACGAGACGGCTTCTGCCATCAACTTTGTCTAAGCCTTCCACCCCCCAGCCCCAAGCTGTGACACATGGGCATGTCTTGTGCATGCAGTGCAAACATGGACTCCTGAGCTGGTCATTTACTGTCCCTCCTTGGAGGGAAGAACAAGCCCAATGGCCTGGGGTGAGAGGCCAGTGCTGGGAGCGGCGCTGGCTGTGCCAGGGCACTGCTGGGTGCCCCCACCCTGAGCACTCCCCCCCTTGTGCTGGTCACTGCTGGTTTCCTCTGCAGGGCGTTGTGTTGGGCACATCCTGGAGAGCAAAGTGGAAAGCAGAGGGAAGCTTTGAGGCCCTGCCCTGAGGAGATGCCCCTGCAGGATGGCAGTGCTGCTGCAGAGGTCAGCTCTGTGCCAGCAGTGCCCGTGGCTGTCCCTGCCTGCAGTCCCTGGACAGTCCTGCAGCAGGACTGGCACCGACTGCCAGAGCACTGAGGCCTCCACCAACACAGGGCTCTGCAGGACAGTGTGGAAGGGAAGGGAGAGGAGGCCAGGCAGGAGAAGGGCTGCTGCTCCCTGGCAGTGCTGCTCTGCTGGGACTCTTTTCTGACCCAACTCTGCACAGAGGCACCGACCCTGCAGCTGCAGAGAAGTCAGAGAGGAAAGATGTCAGGCAAACAAGTCAAGGCAGCGTTTTTTCTTTATTTGGTTGAAGCAGACAGTGAATACAATTCCCAATTTGTGCAGTCTCTGGGCCAGGCTAGAAAGGCAAACGCTGAATTGAAAATGGTGTATACAGATATATAAATATATATATACTTTTATATATATATATTTATATACATAAAGATTTTTTAGTGTGAACAAATTCTCAGAAAATTAACGCCCCTACCAGGAGTAAAAAATAGAAAAGTTATGGTGGACCTTTAAAGAAGTCCATAACAGAATTGGCCTTTAATGAGACAGATAACATGCAGAAGAAGGAGAGTTTATTGCTTCTGAAAAACACCCAGTTATCAGTTTCTTCAGGGCATCCTTGAGCTCCTGGTTCCTGAGGCTGTAGATGAAGGGGTTCAGTGTTGGAGGAACCACCGAGTATAGAACTGACACCACCAGATCCAGGAATGGGGAGGAGATGGAGGGGGGCTTCAGGTAGGCAAATATGCCAGTGCTGAGGAACAGGGAGAGCACGGCCAGGTGAGGGAGGCACGTGGAAAAGGCTTTGTGCCGTCCCTGCTGAGAGGGGATCCTCAGCACAGCCCTGAAGATCTGCACATAGGAGAAAACAATGAAAATGAAACAACCAAATATTAAAAAGAAACTAACCCCAAGAAGCCCAATTTCCCTGAGGTAGCCTGAGTGTGAGCAGGAGAGCTTGAGGATGTGTGGGATTTCACAGAAGAACTGGCCCAGGGCATTGCCCTGGCACAGGGGCAGGGAAAATGTATTGGCTGTGTGCAGCAGAGCATTGAGAAAGCCAGTGGCCCAGGCAGCTGCTGCCATGTGGGCACAAGCTCTGCTGCCCAGGAGGGTCCCGTAGTGCAGGGGTTTGCAGATGGCAACGTAGCGGTCGTAGCACATGATGGTGAGGAGGGAAAACTCTGCTGCAAATAAGAATATGAGGAGAAAAACCTGTGCAGCACATCCTGCATAGGAGATGGTTGTGGTGTTATGGAGGGAATTGTGCATGGCTTTGGGGACAGTGGTGCAGATGCAGCCCAGGTCTGTGAGGGAGAGGTTGAGCAGGAAGAAGCCCATGGGGGTGTGCAGGTGGTGGTCCCAGGCTACGGCGCTGAGGATGAGGCCGTTGGCCAGGAGGGCAGCCAGGGAGATGGCCAGGAAGAGCCAGAAGTGCAGGAGCTGCAGCTCCCGCCTGTCTGCAAATGCCAGGAGGAGGAACTGGGGCATGGAGCTGCTGTTGGACATTTGCTGCTTTTTAGCACAGGGTCTGTTCAAAAAAGGAAAGGACAGGGAACAGTTAAGACAGAGCTCTCCATTGCTACAAGAAATCAATGTGTAAAATGTCACTCCATTGCTACAAGAAATCAATGTGTCAAATGTCACCAAATGCACTGCCAAGGAGTCAGTTTTGCTGTGCTCCAGGGGGAAATGGAATTTTTTGGTAGAGCTCTCATACAAGGAATGTCAGATGTAACAGACCTTGAGTACAAAAGTTCCATCTCTACTGTAATGACTCAGAAGAGCTGGGGCTGCAGAGCAGAAGCTTAGTCTGTCCTTAGAATAATTGTACCTGTGTTTTCCATTTTTACCATCACACCTGGCAAAGTTCTTTTCCACTGCAGGAATCCTCATTTCTATGGCCCAGCACACAATTCCCAGCAGAGCTGCAGGGAAGGGCCCCCAGATCTGCCTGAATGCCCCCTCCCCCAGGCCTTGGGGGCACTTATCCCCCACTGCCTGCCCAGGGCTCTGCTTCCTGGAGCTGTCCCTGCCAGCAGCTGCTTCCCTGGGCCCAGGGCTGAAAAAGTGACACTGATGCTGTCTATAAGACAGTTTTGATGTCTGACACTCTCAAGTTCAATCTCCTCTAATCTAACGGAGTTCAAGTTTCAGTGTCTCCTCCTGTGCTCAGAGATTGATTTCCCTGTTGCAGTCAGCACCCAGACAACCCAGAGTATAACACTGAAAAAACTGGTTCATTCTCTTTAAGGTACCTCCTGTCTGTCTGTGCCTCTTGCAAATACCTTCTGGGAAATTTCCTGCTTTGATCTGGAGCTGTGACCAGCCCTCATCCCTGCAGCCCACTTTGGAGATCAGAAGGACTCTGCCCTGCTCTGCCCTCCCAGGAGTTGTTCCTTCCCCACAGCCCTTCTCCCCCAGCCCCGTGGCAGCTCCTTGGCCGGGCTGAGAGCTGACCCTGGCAGGCAGCAGAGTCCCTGCCCCAGCACACAGAGCCCTGGGGGCAGGACCCTGCTCTGCCCCACAGCCCTGGGCACCCCTGGCTGCACCCCCACCTTCCCACCCCACAGCCAGCCCTGCCACAGGGAACCTTCTGGCCCTGGGCCTCTGAGGGGGCAGCAGCAAGTCCTGCTCTGCAGCAGCTTCTCCTGCTGCACCCCAGCAAATCCAGCAGAGCCATCCTGACAGCTCCTGCCACTGCTGCCATTTGGCAGCTGGGAGAGGCACTTGCAGGAACTCACCTGCACTGCTCTGCAGCCACAGCCTGACCGTGGCAAAGGGCTGGCAAGGTTCCTGCCCTGAGCAGCTCTGCCCTGTCCTCCCAGCCCAGGATCCCTTGAACCTCCTGCTCCCTTCTCCTCTCTGCCCTTGCTGCCTGCAGCTCCTGCCCTGCTCTGCCATATGGCCACTTCCCCTGCACTGCAGCAACTGGGAGAGTCCTGCTGAAAGATCCTAGAAGCTGTGGGATGTGCCAGCTTTAGGAGATGCCTCCAGGAAGAGAAGTTGAACTTTCCTACAGCCAGAGAATTCTTCGTTCAATACCTGGGAAGGTTTCTGGCATAGTGAGAGCTCAGTCACCTCCCAGCCCAGGCTGCCTCTCATCTCTCTGCCTTCTCTCCTGTGCCCTGGGTGCTGCAGGCAGTGCCCTCAGCCCAGCTGGGCTGTGCAGAGGAGCTGCTCACCAGCAGAGCTGTCTCTTTGAAGCTCTTCTTGCTTGCCAGGAGCTCCCTGTGTGCCAGGAGCCCGGCCCAGCTCAGCAGCACAGCAACAGCCCCAGGCAGCCCTTGCTCTGCCCCTCTGGGCTCCCTCCAGCTGTCCCTGGGGCTCCAGGGGAACCTGCTGGCACACAGCTGAAGGAAATAATGATGTTCCTTCTCTCACCTGGGCACAGACACTTCTTTCAGCACTGTCATTTTACCAAACAGACACAGAGTTAAGTCCAAGAGTCCCCTTTTTCATGTCCCATCATTAGACAGGAAACCCAGACAGTGCCCAGGAGGGATCTCCTTCACCTGCACTGAGGGAAGGGACTCAGCTGAGTCAACAGAGGTGTCTCCTTGTGGCTCTACAGACCTGGGGCCACAAGGACACTCAGCTCCCTCCACAACCCCCCTGGGCTGGGATTCCTCCTGCCCCACTTCAGTGGGCCCAAAACAGGCCCCTGCAGGTGACTCCTTGTCCCAGCTCCCATGGCAATGAATGAAGACCAAAGCCAGGAGTGACCTGCTGGGACACAAAGCCCTGGTTCCTTCTGAGGGGCCAGAGGTGACTGAGATTCCTGCTGGGAACTGCAGGCTCCAATGGAGCAGTTCCTAGGGACAGGGCAGCAGCTGTGGGATCTTCTTGGAGGCTACTGGGACATTGCTTTGGCCAACTTCAGTGGCAGAAGGTGCTTACAGGTAGGACAGGGGAACCTGTCACTGTTCCTTCTGTCCAGGGCAGCCCCTAGAGGTGTTCAGGTGACCAAATGGAGTCAGGTGGCACAGGGAGAGAGGTCTCTCTCCTGTTCTTTAGCAGGGTATTTTCTACATGTCCTCAGAGTACAATGGCCATTGTCTCCTGGACATCCCTTCATTGCTGAACCTAATTCAGGGCAGCTGAGCCTGGATTGAACAGCCAAAGAGGGGCCTGTAGTGCCAGGGGAGGTGCCAGGGCTCTGCAGCACAAGTGCAGCAGCTGCCATGGACAGCACAGGGCCTGTGCAGGGACCCCATCCCCATTCCCAGCAGTTGTGTGACAGGCACCACCCAGGGCTTCTCAGACACATTGGGGGCCTTTGGGGCAGGGAGTGAATCCCAGCCCTGCAGGGACACAAAGGCTGTCCCTTCTCTGCCCAGCCAAGGCCGGGCCAGGCACGAGTCCAAAGCACATCAGCCCAGGCTGTCCACACTTGTTCCCTCCCTCTGCTGGCTCTGCTCTCCCCCAGCATTTCAGCAGCATGTGCTGATCTCCTCAGGGATCAGGCCTGGGATTTTCCCCCTGGGCCTGAGTCCCATCACGTCCACCCCCAAGGCCATTGTCAGCAAAGCCTCTGCACAGCCCAGCTCTCGGGGCTTTCAGAGCAGCTTTCCCCACTGCAAGTCTGTTCTTACCCCGGTGCCCCCGCTGAGGGGCTGCAGCCAGACAGGCCCCAATGCCCTGCGTGTGGGGCACAGGCAGGAGGAGCTGCAGCCCCAAGTCCCTCTTCATTCCACTTGCAGGCAATAACAGCCCAGGCCTGCTGAGACAGTTCCCAGGTTGCAGGGCTGTGATGGGTTGGGAGAGAAGGCCAAGGAGACACAGGACAGAAAGAGCAGGAGAGAGGTGTCCTCAGCGGGAAGGAGCTTCTGGGACCTGTGGAGCTGCTCTAGGGGATGCACAAATTAGGTGAACTTTTTTGGTTGAGGGTGAGAGGAGAGAGTGGTTTGGGTGACCTTGTGGAGTGAGACAAAGAGCCCATTCCAGTTGTCTTTGATAACCCTGGAATTCACTGGAAAGGCACCATGACAGGATGCAAAGAGTCCCAGAGGTTTCTGCAGAGTCTTGGTCAAGACAGCCCTTGGCACACAGGCCTTTAGAGCACAGCTGGCAGGTTGGTGGACAACAGGGAGGCTCATCTGCATCTGCTTCTCTCCAAGAGGAACCAAGAGGTTCCCTTAGAAACTAACCATAGTAATAGGAATGTATGCTGGTTGCCATGGTAACTGACTATAGCAATGGAAATGTATCCTGGTTGCCATGGTAACCAACCATAGCAATGGGAATGTATGATGGTTACCATGGTAACTGACCATGGGAACAGCAATGTATGATGGTTACCATGGTAACAGACTGTACCAAAGGGAAATATGATGGTTGCCATGGTAACTGACCGTAGCAATTTGAATGTATGATGGTTACAATGGTAAACAACCGTAGCAGTGGGAAGTATGATGGTTACCATGGTAACTGACTGTAGAAATGGGAATTTATGCTGGTTTCCATGGTAACCGACCATAGCAGTAAGAATGCATGATGGTTGCCATGGTAAGTGACTGTAGAAAGAAAAATGTGTGCTCGTTGCCATGGTAACCAACCATAGCAATGGGAGTGTATGATGGTTGCCATGGTAACCGATCATAGCAACAGCAATCTATGATGGTTGCCACAGTAACTGACCATAGCAATGGGACTGTATGATGGTTTCCATGGTAACTGACCTTTGCAGTGGGAAATATGTGATGCTTGCCATGGTAACTGACCATAGCAATAAGACTGTATGATGGTTGCCATGGTAACTGACTGTACCAGCGGGAAGTATTATGGTTCCTGTGGTAACTGACCGTAGCAATGAAAATGTATGCTGGTTGCCATGGTAACCAACCATAGCAATAAGAATGTATGATGTTTGCCATGGTAACTGACCCTAGCAACTGGAATGAATGATGGTTGCCATGGTAACAGACCAAAGCAATGGAAATGTGTGATGGTTACCATGGTAACTGACTGCAGCAAGGGGAATGTGTGATGTTTGCCATGGTAAGTGACCCTAGCAACTGGAATGAATGATGGTTACCATGGTAACCAACTATGGCAATGGGAATGTATGCTGTTTGCCATGGTATCTGACCGTAACAGTGGGAAGTATGATGGTTGCCATGGTAACTGACCATAGGAACGACAATGTATGCTGGTTACCATGGTAACGGACTGTACCAGTGGAAAGTATGTTGGTTGCCATGGTAACTGACTGTAGCAAGGGGAATGTGTGATGTTTGCTATGGTAACTGACCCTAGCAACTGGAATGAATGATGGTTGCCATGGTAACAGACCATAGCAATGGGAATGTATGCTGTTTGCCATGGTATCTGACCATAGCAGTGGGAAGTATGATGTTTGCAATGGTAACTGACTGTAGCAACGGGAATGAATGATGGTTGCCATGGTAACTGACTATAGAAAAGGCAATGTATACTGGTTGCCATGGTAACGGACTGTACCAGTGGAAAGTATGTTGGTTGCCATGGTAACTGACTGTAGCAATGGGAATGTATGGTGTTTTCTGTGGGAACTGACCGTAGCAATGGGAATGTATGTTAGTTGCCATGGGAACTGACCGTAGCAACGAGAATGTATGTTAGTTGCCATGGTAAACGACTATAGCGACGTGATTGTATGATGGTGGCCATGGTAACCTGCTGTAGCAATGGGAATATATGGTGGTTCTTATAGTAACTGACCATGGGAATGGGAATGTATGCTGGTTGCCATAGTAACTGACCATAGCAGTGGGAACTATGATGATTGCCACGGTAACTGACCATAGGAATGGGAATGAATGATGCAATGTAGCATGTAGCAATGGGAATGTATGATGTTGACATGGTAACTGGCAGTAGGAACGGGAATGTATGATGGTTGCCATGGTAACTGACCATAGAAACTGGAATTCAGATGGTTGCCATGCTAACTGATCATAGCAACGCCGCTGTATGATGGTTGCCATGGTAAGTGATTGTTTCAGTGGGCCATATGATGGTTGCCATAGTAACCGACCACAGCAATGGGATGTGTGATGGTTCCCACAGTAACCAACCGTAACAGTGGGAATGTATGGTGGTTTCCGTGGTAACTGACCATAGCAACAGGAGTGTATGATGATTGCCTTGGTAACTGACCACAGCAATGGGACTTTACAATGATTGCCTTGGTAACTGACTGTAGGAATGGGAATGTATGATGGTTTCCATGGTAACAGACCGTAGCAATTGGATTGTATGCTGTTTGCCATAGTGACCGACCGTAGCAACGCGACTGTATGATGGTTGCCATGGTAACTGACAGTAGCAATGGGACTGTATGATGGGTGCCAGGGTAACTGACCGTAGAAATGGCAATGTATGATGTTTGCTATGGTAACTGACAGTAGGAATAGGAATGTGTGATGGTTGCCATGGTAACTGACCATAGCAACGAGAATGTATGATGGTTGCCATGGTAACCAAGCATAGCAATAGGAATGTGTGACGGTTGCCATGGTACCTGTGTGTAGCAATGGGAATGTATGATGGTTGCCATGGTAACTGACCGTACAAACAAGAATGTATGATGTTTGCCATGGTAACTGACTGTAGGAACGGGAATGTGTGACGGTTGCCATGGTAACCAATTGTACCAGTGTGAAGTATGATGGTTGCTGTAGTAACTGACCGTAGAAACGGGAATGTATGATAGTTGCCAAGGTAACTGTACCAATGGGAATGTGTGATGGTTACCATGGTAACTGACTATGGCAATGAGAATGCATGCTGGTTGCCATGGTAACCAAGCATACCAGTGGGAATGTACATATGTTGCCACGGTAACTGACTGTAACAATGGGAATGTGTGATGGTTGCCATGGTAACTGACCTTAGCAATGGGAATGTATGGTAGTTGCTGTGGTAACTGACCGTGGCAATGAGAATATATTTTTGCCATGGTAACTGGCCATAGCAGTGGGAATGTATGATGGTTGCCATGGTAACTGACCATATCAACGCGACTGTGTGATGGTTGCCATGGTAACTCACTGTAGCAATGGGAATGTGTGATGGTTACCATGGTCACGAACCGTAGTGACAGGCATGTGTGATGGTTGCCATGGTAACCAACTGTAGCAATGGGAATGTGTGATGGTTGCCATGGTCACTGAGCATAGCAATTGGAATGTATGATGTTTGCCATGGTAACTGACTAGAGCAATGGGAATGTATTATGGTTGCCATGGTAACTGACTGTGGCAATGAGAATGTATTCCGTTTACCATGGTAAGTGACTATAGCAATGGGAATGCATGCTGGTTGTCATGGCAACTGTGATTTCCTTAGACTATGAGCACAATATTTTCATCTGCAAAAACATTAGTGAGTGCCCAGAGATCTCACAAGATGGGGTTTAAATGTCTCAAGCACATGAGCACTAGAGAGGGGCTAAGGAGCTGTGGCCTCAATGGTGTGGAGACTGAGGACAGCACAGGACAGCCCTCAAGGGGCTTGAAGGGAGGATTTAGAGATGGTGGATCCTTTTGATATAGCAGAAAAGAGCATGAGAAAGAAAGAATTAATGCCAAGTGCAGCTGGGGAGGTCCCAAGTGGATGTGAGGAAAAAGGAATTTCACTCCATGGAAAATGCTGTGCTGCAACACGTCAGCCAGGAGGAGTCTGGATGAGCCCAAGGCTTTGTGTGTGCAGGAAGAGCCAGGGAGGACGCAGAGATGTCAGTGCAGGAAGGTGCCAGCCAGGTGGGGCAGCCGGGGGGATGACGACAGCCTGCAGGGAAAGGGGCAGGGCATGGACACCGTAGGACAGCCTGGGCTGGAGAGGAGACAGGGAGGGGGAGAAGCTGAAAGGCCCTGACAGAGCCACCTTCTGCAGGCCTTTGGCCATGGCTGCTGTCTGTGCCCCTGAGGCCAGGAGGAGGGGAGTGCCCCTTGCAGCCCTGGGGCCTCATGGCCTCCTTGTCCCTGCTCAGCAGCCTGGCAGGTGCCACCCCATGGGCCTGCCCTTGGCATTGCACATCCCACATCCCAGTGCCCCAGGAAGAGCCCTGAGGAATGAGGCAGGGACAGGATCTGCCTTCCCAGGGGCTGGGGGTCAGGGTTTGGTCCTCTGGATTAAGGAAACACATCCAGGTTTCCTCAGCATCAGAGCCACCTTTCCCTTGCTTGTCCATCCTTGTCATCACTGTCTGCAGTTTTCTGCTCTAACTGGAACCTGGGGACACGTTCTCAGTTGTGTCCCTCAGTGAGACTCATTAGCACTACAAGAAACTTCAGTGTTTCAATCTCACTTTGACTTCTTGAGAAGTTGTTTGAACTTCCTCTCAGGGACTGAGTCTCATGTAAACAACACCAAACCCCCTGAGGGTCATGAAATGCCTGGGGCTGTTGCTGTGCTGCTGAGCTGGGCAGGGCTCCTGGCACACAGGGAGCTCCTGGCAAGCAAGAAGAGCTTCAAAGAGACAGCTCTGCTGGTGAGCAGCTCCTCTGCACAGCCCAGCAGGGCTGAGGGCACTGCCAGGCCAGCTCAGGGACACCAGCAGGGCACAGACAGAGCTTCAAGGGGCTCAGCACTGGCAGGAGGGCTGAGAGCTCCCTGCAGGAGGAATCTTGGCAGGGCTGCACAGGGTGAGTCTGTGGCTGCAGGGCAGTGCAGGGGCAGCTCCTGGAGGCATCTCCTAAAGCTGGCCCAGACCCAGCTGATGGGATGGGTGAGCAGGGGCTGTTTTGGGGCACTTTGGAAGAGCTGTGAAGCCGGGGGTGCAGTCAGGGGTGCCCAGGGCTGTGGGGCAGAGCAGGGTCCTGCAGCCCAGGGTGCTGTGCTGGGCAGGGACTCTGCTGCCTGCCAGGGGCAGCTCTCAGCCAGCCCAGGGAGCTGCTGCCAGGGCTGGGGCAGAAGGGCTGTGGGCAAGGAGCAAACCTGGCAGCTGAGGGAGAACCTTTTCCATGTCTCAGTGTTACAGGGTCAGACCTGCTCACAGCTCCACACCACTACACCATATTGAATGGAGAATTTTTTGCAAAGCTCACAAAAGACAGGGGCTACAGGAAAGGAATTAGTCCTGAGGTGTGTTTCCTGCTTAGGCATTGTAGCAGAGACATTGTTCTCTCAGTTCAAGAGGCTGCACTGAAATTCCAACTCTTTTACTCTCTAAGGTGAATATTTCAGGCAGTCTCAGAGATGAGCACAGGATCCTGGGCAGTGCTGAGCCTTCCTTTGGGGGTGGGCACTCTCCTGTCCCAGCCCTTGGCTTCCCTGTGGGAGGGCTCCTGTCCTGCTCTGTCCAGCACAGCTGCACCTCTGGGCTGGCACAGGGGACACTTCACAGAGCTGCCCTTTCAAGCAGCGCTGCCCTGCTCTCAGCACAGATCCTGGTGGGCTTTTTAAAGATGAATCTGTGTGTGAAGTCCTCTTCAAGGCAGCCCAAGGGAAAGTGCAGGGCAGATGGGAAACAGGCTGAGAGGCACTGCAGCTCTCCTGGCTCTGCAATAAGCAAGGGAGAGCTCAGCCCTTCTGCCTGTCCTGGCTCAACACTCTTCAGATTTCTAATCAGAAAAATTTACCCCTAACGCCCCCCCCCCACGTGTTATGACTGTAACCAAAAAACCCAGTCAAAACTATTTTAAGGATACACTCTGCCTCTCTTCTGCAGACCAAATTTCTCCAAGACAACAGTACAGGAATTGAACTCTTCCATCAAAGGTGGGTTCCATGTGACATCCCCTGTGATCATGAGAGCTGTCCCAAACCAGCTCCATGTCTGCACTGCAGCAGAGCAAAGCTGAGTCCTTGGCAGCACATGGGCAGAGCTCCTGCTCCTCACAGAACCCTCAGAGAGCACAAATCAGAGAAAAGAAATGCCTTGACTTGGAGGGGATTTCCCTGAAAACTGCACTGGCTTTGCTGAGAGGGGGCTGTGTTAATTGTTCCCTGTGCTTTCCTTTTCTTAACAGACCCTGTCCTAATGAACAGCAAATGTCCAACAGCAGCTCCCTCACCCAGTTCCTCCTCCTGGCATTCGCAGACAGGAGGGAGGTGCAGCTCCTGCACTTCTGGCTCTTCCTGGCCATCTCCCTGGCTGCCCTCCTGGCCAACGGCCTCATCCTCAGCGCCGTAGCCTGTGACCACCACCTGCACACCCCCATGGGCTTCTTCCTGCTCAACCTCTCCCTCACAGACCTGGGCTCCATCTGCACCACTGTCCCCAAAGCCATGCACAATTCCCTCTGGGACACCACAACCATCTCCTACACGGGATGTGCTGCACAACTCTTTTTCTTTTTCTTCTTCATCTCAGCAGAATTTTCCCTCCTCACCATCATGTGCTACGACCGCTACGTTGCCATCTGCAAACCCCTGCACTACGGGACTCTCCTGGGCAGCAGAGCTTGTGCCCACATGGCAGCAGCTGCCTGGGCCACTGGCTTTCTCTATTCTCTGCTGCACACAGCCAGTACATTTTCCCTGCCCCTGTGCCAGGGCAATGCCCTGGGCCAGTTCTTCTGTGAACTCCCACACATCCTCAAGCTCTCCTGCTCACACTCAGGCTACCTCAGGGAAATTGGGCTCATTGTGGTCAGTGCCTGTTTAGGGTTTGGTTGTTTCATTTTCATTGTTTTCTCCTATGTGCAGATCTTCAGGGCTGTGCTGAGGATCCCCTCTCAGCAGGGACGGCACAAAGCCTTTTCCACGTGCCTCCCTCACCTGGTCGTGGTCTCTATTGTTATCAGCACTGGTATGTTTTCCCACCTGAAGCCCCCCTCCATCTCCTCCCCAACACTAGATCTGGCACTATCAGTTCTGTACTCGGCGGTGCCTCCAGCACTGAACCCCCTCATCTACAGCCTGAGGAACCAGGACCTCAAGGATGCCCTGAGGAAAATGATGACTGGATGCTTTTCAGGAGCAATAACCTGCCTCTTTTCTTCTGCAGAACATTCCTTGTGTAACCCTTTACTGGCCCAGCCTGCATTCTAAAGCTTTTGAGAATGGCAGTGGGGGAGTCTTCTTATAATTTTTCCTCTTTTAATGTTCTTAACACAGAAATTTATTTTTCATCCCTTATCTAATTCACTCTCCACCTCTTTGTTTTGACCCACAATTGTGTAAATGAGGAATCATTCTCTGTGTGCATTTAAACAAAATAAAATTCCTGCAGCAAGGTATTTGTCAAACATCCTGCCTTTGTTATTCTGTACATGAGGAATCACAATCACTGAGTACAATAAAGGAGGGGGCTGTACCAGAGCCAGGGGTGGGCTTTCCAGGAGGGTGTCCTGAAGAACTCTCCAGCCCACAGGCTGCATGGAGTGGAGTCCTGCCCTGCCCTTTGTGCCATTGGAAACAACCCATGGTCCTGCCCAGCCTTGTTCTTGGCTACTGAGCCTTCCAGGACTATGGCAGAGGGTGGAGAGGAGTGATCCCCATCCTGCTGGGTCTGCTCCCCACCCTGACCAGCATGGCCAGTGCAGGGTCAGCCCGAGGTGCCACAGCCCCTCCCTGTGCAGAGCAGCACCTCCAGCTCAAGGCCCTGCAGGGATCCCAGGCTGGGATCTGCAACTGGCCAAGGCAGCCTGGACACACTGACCTGGGCAAAGGGATGTCCCTGGAGAAGAGCAAGGCAGCATTTCTGGGCCTGCAGAGAGGAATCCCTGACACAGAGAAAGCTCTTTCTGCAGCCCCCCTGGGGACAGGCTGCTCTGTCCCTGGTCCAGGACTCTGGGCTGGGCTGGGCAGAGGGGTTGGCACTGAGGGGCACAGTCAGGCTGTGCTGGGCATCTCCTGGAGGTGACACCAGGGCTCCTGCAGTTTCCCTGACCTCCATTTCCTCCTGCCATGCTGAGTGTCCAGCCCCTGAGCTGATGGGGATGCTGAGACTCCTCTCTGTGCCCCAGGAGCTGCTGTGGCCTTCAGAGGGGCTGGGGCTGTGGGGGGAGTGCCCAGAGCTCTGCAGCACCCTGGGCTGGGCACTGCTGTGGGGCCAGACCAGACTGGGCTGTTCCACCAGTTGACCTCTATAATGAAATCACTTCTAATTTTCTCCTGAAGAACCATGAGAATATGTGTTGTGTCCTGAGCACTAATCTGGAACTGTGGGATAATAGAAAAGGTTTTGGTGTCAGGGATATTGAGAAGGCTGGGCAGTGTCACTGGGAGACCTCTCCCAAAGACTTGGAAAGGCCAGAGCCATCCCAGAGCTTCCTGGGGCCTTGGGAAAGGTAGACATGGAACCAGTCTGCAAACAGGGTAGCAAGGAGGGTTGGCAGAGTTCCAGACTGCTCAGGCTCAGCAGGGAAGGGGATAGGGCAAGTCCTCCTGCAGCCATTGCCAGGCATGGGAAGGACAAGGCAGGGATTGCAGAACCCCTGTGGGAGGCAAAAGAAAAGGGATGTTGTGTGCCCAGACTTTTTCAAGGCCTTTGATGTGGTCTCCTGTGGTCTCCTTATGGCCAGACTGGTGACAGCTGGACTGGACAAGTGAAACATGTGGTGGGTGGGAAGTTGAATGACTGATGAGGGTCAAAAGTCATGGCACAAATTCCTCTTGGCAGCAACTCCCAGGTGACATCCATCAGGGACCAGCCCTTGACCATTCCTATGGAACATCTTTATTATGTCTCTGGGTGATGGGATGAAATGCACTTTCCACTCCTTTGTGGATGATACCAAGTTGCAGCGAGTCTGTGAGAAACCTCGTCCAGTTAATGGTGACTTGGACAAAAATGTGGTCAAGATGACTGAGTTGGATAAACTTGTCCTGCCATCAGGTGCCCAGCAAGGCCCAAGATAATGAAGAATAAACTCATGGGTCAGAGGAAAGGAAAATCAAAAGGAGGGAAAAAGACCAAACCCAACCAAACCAAACCCAAACAAACACAGAATGACAGAATATGCTGAGGTGGAAGGGACCCACAAAGATCATCCAGTCCAACCCAACTCTTCCATTGCCATCTGCCCCCACCCCAGCAGGCTCTGGAGCAAAGCACGGCTGAGGTCCAGCACAGCTCTGCTCTGACAGAAAGAACCTGTAGTCAGGGACAGGAAAGAAGACAAAGTTTGTTTGACCAGCCTGAGGAATAATGGGATCAATGACCTCCTGTATCCCTGGTCACTTGAATGACCCTGTGGATCAGGTTTGGTAGCAGGGAGGGGGCTGCAGGTTTCCCTTAGGGAAGAGGAGATCAAGAGTTGACTCTGTGTCAGAGAGAGCCAGTTTCAAGTGGCTCCAAAATGGACCAGCCACTGCCCAAAGCTGAGCCAAAAAGCAATTCCAGAGGCCCCTGTGTGATAACCCTTTGGAGAAAGGATAAAATCCAGGGTGCTGGGACCCAGAGAGGAGTGAGAGAAATGGGGGAGAAACAACCCTGCAGGCACCAAGGGGAGTGGAGAAGAAGGAGGAGTGAGAGAGCCTTGGTGGGCACCTGGCAGCCAAAAGCCAACCCCCCAGCCCTGAGAGCCACAGCTCAGCCCAGCACAAAAGCTCCTTTAGGTCTGGAGGTTCTTTGCAGCAGCTTTTTAGCAGAGCTGCCAGCTGGGCCATCAAAGGGGATGCTCAGCTGGGTCTGAAACCTGTGGGATCCTTGTCAGCCTTGGCTCTGTAGGAAAGAACTATAGAATCCGAAATAGTTTGAGTCAGATGGGACCTTTCTAGGTCATCTAGTCCAACCCCCATGCAATGAACAGGGACATGTTCAACTAGATCAGGTTGCTCAGAGCCTTTTCTAACCTGGCCTTGAATGTTTCCAAGGGTGGGGCTTCTATGACCTCTCTGGGTGATCCGTGCCAGTGTTTCACCACCCTCAGTGTAAAAAATTTCTTCCTCACATCTAGTTCCAATCTGCTCTTTTTTAGTTGAAAACCATTATCACTTGTCTTATTACAACTAAGTCTGTGCCCATCCTTCTTATAGGTATGATCTCAGGAGCTCCTGACAAACCTTGACCAAACCAGCTGAGCAATGAAGTGTCCCTGGACTGGACCAGGGTGTGGTGAAGTGTCCCTGGACTGGACCAGGTGCTCCTGGATGATAAAGGTGGGAACAATCCCAGGTGGAACAGTTGGGGAACATAGGATAATCAGTCATCCCATGAAAGCCTTGGAACATTCCCTGCCTGAATTGTGACCCAAATGGAACAGTTTGGATACAATTCCCGAATAGTTTGGAAACTCCAGTCATTCCTGACACTAGGATGGAAATTCAGCAGATAACTAAAGCCAGTCCCCTTGGGAGCCCACACCCAGCGGGGCTGAGGGAGGCCCTGGCAGCTCCCCAGCACCTCCCTCTCAGTGGGACACCTCTGGCAGCCTCTCCCAGCTCGGGAACCCTCCAGTTTGCAACACTCCAAAGACCCTCAGTGATGCCCAGGACAATTCTGATCCCCCTCAACAAACACTCCTCCAGCTGTGACCCTTGTCTGATGGGGAAAAAAAAGGGATTTGTGGCAGTGTTTCCCTGACAACAAGGAGAATTTGGGAGAGGGACCTTTCCACACCCAGCTCTTGATATGTCCACACATCTCTGCCTGGGTGTGGGTGTGAATCGACTGTGGTGGGAATGTTGTTCTTGGGAATCTATAATTCAGTCAGTGTTAAAATTGTAGTAAGTGCTATTAAATTGCTTGAAAACTGCTCAACTGGTCAATGATTAAGTGCTACTAATCTTTTTTTCCCCCTTTGTCTTTGGATCAAATCCTTTCCGCCCTGACCCTCTTGCATCCCAAAGATCTGTGGAAATCATTCCTTTTCATCAAAAAATATATATTTTTTTCGTGATGTCCACTTTAAAATCTTCCTCCTTAGCTAAACTCCAATTAGCTCTAGAAGTCTTGAAGACTTGAAGACAATTAAAGGAATGAAAATAATTTGGTTTTCTGTGTTTTAATGGGTCCCACAGTGTGTTTGGAGTTGCATCAGCTGTCAGTCCAAGATGGGCCATGTCAGAACTGGTGAGGTTGGGGGCTGAGGAGCAAGGTTGATCATCCAGGGTCAGTGTGGATCTCCTGAGGAGACACTCAGCATCAAGATCACTTGGAGAACACCTCTATCACCTCCTCCCTGATTTAAAAAATATCCATAATTGAACTAAAAAAAAAAAAGTACAACCTTTGAAGACTTGTTTTGAAATTGCCTTGAAGACAATTAAAGGAAGACAAAGAGATCCTGAGGGATTTCTGGAATTTAATGAGCCCCACGGTGTGTTTGCAGCCCAGCCCATGATCCTGAGGTACTGAGAGAAGATTGAAGCAGCTGCTGAAGAAGTCAGAAGCCAAAGTCCAAGTGCCTTGAAGCATTGCTGGGCCCCACTGAGGGCAGGCACTGCCAAAGCCTCCTCAGGGACTCCTTGGAGCAGCTCCTTGGAGGCCAGGAGTGCAGGCAGACAAAGGCTCTGGGCAGGCCCCTGCAATGCTGAGCAAAGCCTGCCTTGGTTTTGTGGAGCACAAAGGCCAAGGGCTGAGCCCCAGGCCCTGGCCCAGCAGATCCTGTCCCTCCCGGCTGGCTCAGGGCTGTTTGGGGGGCACTGGGATGGGAGGGGGAGGAACAACAAAGGCCCAAAACTGGGCAACCCCTGCCAGGCTGCTGAGGGAGGGGCGAGGCAGAACCCAAGGGCAGAACCTGCCAGGAAAGTGGCTTGTGGTGGCCTGAGTGGCAGAGGCAGCTGCCAGAGGCAAGGGGACAAAGGCCTGGGTGCCTTTGGGCCTTGCAGCCCTGCCAGAGCCCTTGGCCATCTCTCCTGCAGGCTGTCCTGCCCTGGCCCTGCTGCTGCTCTGGCCTTGCAGGCTGCACACACCCCTCCTGCTTTCCCACCCCCTCCCAGCAGCATTTCTAGACCCTCCCTGATGGCTCTGCACCAGCTCTGGCTCTTGCCATGTGCCCTTGGCCTTCTGAACTTGGATCCTGAGCCCCTGTGCCACAGGACATCCCTGCCAGAGCCCAGGCCCTTCTCCTGGGGGTCACTGCAGAGCTGAGCAGATCCAGGTCACCTCCCGTTCCTCTGCCAACCCCCTGGGCCTGCTCTGGGCCCTCCAGGTCCTTGCCCTGCTCCCAAGGGCTGTGGGGGTGCTGAATGGTCAGGGCTTGGGGTTTAGAGTTCAGGATTGGGATTAGGCAGAACTTTGGGAGGTTTGTTGTTCTGCTGGCAGTTCATGATTAGGGGAAGAGCTTTTTGGGCTGGAGTTCTGGGATTGGGCTTTTTCTGGTTTGGAATTAGAGCAGTGGATTCCTTTCCATGGGAGGAGCAGCACTTTTGGGTGGTGTTGAGGCTTGAGGTTACAAAGTGCATAAAGGTCCATCAGGAGTGTTTGCACAGTCAGTGTTTCAGCACCCTCAGCATTCCCTGAACCTGGTTTTACCTCGTCAAAATCTTTCCTCTCTCTTGGTCAAGCCCCTGATTCCTTCCCCAATCTTCTTCTTCCTTTTGTCCCAATTCTTCCTAACCTCCTCAGAACTTCCATCAGGATGGGCTCAGCTTTGTGATGATGCTGTGCAACCTCATGGAATCAAAGAGCCACTGTGAAACTGCAGAACCTCATGGAATTACGGGGCCATCGTGACCCTGGGGAAAGCCATGGAATCAAGAGGTCACTGGGGCACTGCAGGGCCCCGTGGAGCCAAAGGAACCCAGGGACAGTGGGCAACTTGATGAAATAAAGGGGCCACTGTGACACTGCAGAAACCCATGGAATCAGGAGGCCATTGTGGCACTGCAGGGCTTCTTGGAAACAAAGAAACCCTGGGCCAGAGTGGAATTTCATGGAATCAAGAGGCCATTGTGACACTGGGGAACCTCATGGAACAAAAGGAATCCAGGGACACTGTGGGACTTCATGGAATCAAGGGGCAGTTGTGACACTACAGGGCCTTATGGATCCAAGAGAACACAGGGAAATTGTGGAATCTCATGGAACCAAGGGACATGTGGGGCCTCATGCAACCAAAGGAACCCTGAGACATTTTGGAAGCTCATGAGAAAAAATGTCCATTGTGGCACTGCAGGGCCCCGTGGAAACAAAGCAACACAGGGACACTGAAATGTGGTGGAACCAAGGGGCCATTTTGACATGTGGGGCCTCATGGAAGAAAAGGAACCCTGAGACATTTTGGAACCTCATGGAGCCAAGGGACCATTGTGACCCTGAGGAACCTCATGGACTCAAGGGGCCACTGTGACACTGCAGGGCCTCCTGGAACCAAAGGAACCCTGAGACATCTCAGAGCCTCCTGGAACCAAGAGCCCTCTGTGCCTCCCCAGAACTCCATGGAATCAAGCAGAGCCGCTGCCTCCCCCCCACCGCCGCACGGACCGGAGTCGCCGGCTCTGCCCCGCTTGGACACCTCTGGAGTCAGCGTGTTCTTGGGCAGCACAACTGATCTCAGAACAGAGAGTTTCCCAGATTTTGCTTTGCCCCCTCTTTTCCCCAGGGACAGGGCAGCCTCTTTCCATGGCCCCTCTGCTCACACAGGGTGTCCTGCTCTTCTCCTGGCACATCCCATCTCCCCTCAGAGCCTTTCCCCAGGGGAACACGTCTGTGCTGGCCTGAGCAGCCCTTCCTGCACCCCCTGCCTGTGCTCCCCACAGCCCCTGAGCTGGGGGGGCTGCTCTGCAGAACACGGGGGCTCTGGGGCCCATGGCCATGGGGGACTCTGTTGGGCTGTGCTGCTCCAGCTGGGAGGCAGAGCCAGCTGATGGTGCTCCCTGCACTGACCACCTCCCACAGACGCTCCTGTGTGGCCATGGGGGGGGCTCAGAGGGGCCCTGCCTTGTTCCAGAGCTGGGACATGGCTTTGGGGGCTGATCTTGATCCACCTGTGGAAGTTCACTGAGGGCAAGAGAAGGCACTTGCAAGAGTTTTCCCTGTACTTGCTGTGTCCCCTGGGCTTGCAGAGCTCTGTTTGCCCCTTCACAGCAAGATTTAGTACTTTATCTCTGGGTGACTCCACCCTGGGCAGGATTCTGCTCCAGGGCTCCATTCCGTGCTGACTGGATGGGACGGGCTGTCCCTGCAGATCCTCTGTGCTCTCCTGCACTTCCTGAGTTCCTACAGACAAGTCCTCACCTGCCATCAGAGCCCTCACAAGCTGCAGAGCCCCAGGCAGGTGACTTGGAGATCATTTGTCACCTCCATTGGCCATTGGCCACCAACACACAACATCTGAACCAGCCCTCAGTCCCTGCAGTCCCAGTGGGTCCCTGACCTCCCTGCACTGTCTCCATGAGAAACAAGCAAAGCAACAAGACTTTTGAGAATCTATTCCTTTCTGACACTCAGAGATTGTGATTCCTCATGTACAAACTAACACAGGCAGGATGTTTGAAAAATACCTTGCTGCATAAACTTTCATTTTTAAACATTTATGTTTAAATGCACACAGAGTATGATTCCTGATTGGTACATTTTGTGGGTGAAAAAAAAGAGGTACAGAGTGAATTATATGGGATGAAGAATAAAATTTCAGTGTTATTAACATTAACAGATGAACAAAAAAGGAAAGCCCCCCACCACTATCAAAAGCTTTAGAAGGCAGGCTGGGCCCAAAATAAGTTACACAATGAGTGTTCTGCAGAAGAAAAGATGCACTTTATTGCTCCTGAAAAACATCCAGTCATCATTTTCCTTATGGCATCCTTGAGCTCCTGGTTCCTCAGGCTGTAGATGAAGGGGTTCAGTGCTGGAGAAACCACTGAGTACAGAACTGACAGGGCCAGATCCAGGGATGGCGAGGAGATGGAGGGGGGCTTCAGGTAGGAAAACAAGACAGAGCTGAGAAACAGGGAGACCACACCCAGGTGAGGGAGGCATGTGGAAAAGGCTTTGTGCCGTCCCTGCTGAGAGGGGATCCTCAGCACAGCCCTGAAGATCTGCACATAGGAGAAAACATTGAAAATGAAACAACCGAACCCTAAACAGCAACTAACCCCAATGAGCCCAATTTCCCTGAGGTAGCCTGAGTGTGAGCAGGAGAGCTTGAGGATGGCAGGGATTTCACAGAAGAACTGGCCCAGGGCATTGCCCTGGCACAGGGGCATGGAAAATGCATTGGCTGTGTGCAGCAGAGAATAGAGAAAGCCAGTGGCCCAGGCAGCTGCTGCCATGTGGGCACAAGCTCTGCTGCCCAGGAGGGTCCCGTAGTGCAGGGGTTTGCAGATGGCAACGTAGCGGTCGTAGCACATGACAGTGAGAAGGGAAAACTCTGCTGACATGAAGAAATAAAAGAAAAAGAGCTGTGCAGCACATGCCTTGTAGGAGATGGTTGTGTTGTTCTGGAGGGAATTGTGCATGGCTTTGGGGACAGTGGTGCAGATGGATCCCAGGTCTGTGAGGGAGAGGTTGAGCAGGAAGAAGCCCATGGGGGTGTGCAGGTGGTGGTCCCAGGCTACGGCGCTGAGGATGAGGCCGTTGGCCAGGAGGGCAGCCAGGGAGATGGCCAGGAAGAGCCAGAAGTGCAGGAGCTGCAGCTCCCGCCTGTCTGCCAGTGCCAGGAGGAGGAATTGGGGCATGGAGCTGCTGTTGGACATTTGCTGCTTCTTAGCACAGGGTCTGTTCAAAAAATGAAAGGACAGGGAACAGTTAAGACAGACCTCTGTGAAAAAGCCACTCCATTGCTACAAGAAATCAATGTGTCAAATGTCACCAAATGCACTGCCAAGGAGTCAGTTTTGCTCTGGTCCAGGGGGACATGGAATTTTTTGGTAGAGCTCTCACACACACAGGGAATGTCAGATGTAAGAGACCTTGAATACAAAAGTTCCATCTCTACTGTATTGAATCAGAAGAGCTGGGGCTGCAGAGCAGAAGCTTAGTCTGAAGTTAGAATAATTGTACCTGTGTTTTCTATTTCTACCATCACACCTGGGAAAGTTCTTTTCCACTGCAGGAATCCTCATTTCTATGGCCCAGCACACAATTCCCAGCAGAGATGCAGGGAAGGGCCTCCAGAGCTGCCTGAATGCCCCCTCCCCAAGACCTTTGGGGGCTCTTGCCCCCCACTCCCTGTCCAGGGCTCTGCTGCCTGGAGCTGTCCCTGCCAGCAGCTGCTTCCCTGGGCCCAGGGCTGAAAAAGTGACACTGATGCTGTCTATAAGACAGTTTTAATGTCTGACACTCTCAGGTTCAATCTCCTCTAATCTAACAGAGTTCAAGTTTCAGTGTCTCCTCCTGTGCTCAGAGATTATTTTTCTCTGTCACAGTCAGCACCCAGACAACCCAGAGTATAACACTGAAAGAACTGGTTCATTCTCTTGAAGGTACCCCCTGTCTGTCTGTGCCTCTTGCAAATACCTTCTGGGAAATTTCCTGCTTTGATCTGGAGCTGTGACCAGCCCTCATACCTTCAGCCCACTTTGGAGATCAGAAGGACTCTGCCCTGCTCTGCCCTCCCAGGAGTTGTTCCTTCCCCACAGCCCTTCTCCCCCAGCCCCGTGGCAGCTCCTTGGCCGGGCTGAGAGCTGCCCCTGGCAGGCAGCAGAGTCCCTGCCCCAGCACACAGAGCCCTGGGGGCAGGACCCTGCTCTGCCCCACAGCCCTGGGCACCCCTGGCTGCACCCCCACCTTCCCACCCCACAGCCAGCCCTGCCACAGGGAACCTTCTGGCCCTGGGCCTCTGAGGGGGCAGCAGCAAGTCCTGCTCTGCAGCAGCTTCTCCTGCTGCACCCCAGCAAATCCAGCAGAGCCATCCTGACAGCTCCTGCCACTGCTGCCATTTGGCAGCTGGCAGAGGCACTTGCAGGAACTCACCTGCACTGCTCTGCAGCCACAGCCTGACCGTGGCAAAGGGCTGGCAAGGTTCCTGCCCTGAGCAGCTCTGCGCTGTCCTCCCACTCCAGGATCCCTTGAACCTCCTGCTCCCTTCTCCTCTCTGCCCTTGCTGCCTGCAGCTCCTGCCCTGCTCTGCCATGTGGCCACTTCCCCTGCACTGCAGCAACTGGGAGAGTCCTGCTGAAAGATCCTAGAAGCTGTGGGATGTGCCAGCTTGTTGAACTTTCCTACAGCCAGGCAAGTTGAACTTTCCTACAGCCAGAGAATTCTTCGTTGAAATCCTGAGAAGGTTTCTCCCATAAGTGAGAACTCAGTCACCTCCCAGCCCAGGCTGCCTCTCATCTCTCTGCCTTCTCTCCTGTGCCCTGGGTGCTGCAGGCAGTGCCCTCAGCCCTGTTGGACTGTGCAGAGGAGCTGCTCACCAGCAGAGCTGTCTCTTTGAAGCTCTTCTTGCTTGCCAGGAGCTCCCTGTGTGCCAGGAGCCCGGCCCAGCTCAGCAGCACAGCAACAGCTCCTGGCAGCCCTTTCTCTGCCCCTCTGGGCTCCCTCCAGCTGTCCCTGGGGCTCCAGGGGAACCTGCTGGCACACAGCTGAAGGAAATAATGATGTGCCTTCTCTCAGCTGGGCACAGACACTTCTTTCAGCACTGTCATTTTACCAAACAGACACAGAGTTAAGTCCAAGAGTCCCCTTTTCATGTCCCATCATTAGACAGGAAACCCAGACAGAGCCCAGGAGGGATCTCCTTCACCTGCACTGAGGGAAGGGACTCAGCTGAGTCAACAGAGGTGTCTCCTTGTGGCTCTGCAGACCTGGGGCCAGAAGGACACTCAGCTCCCTCCACAACCCCCATGGGCTGGGATTCCTCCTGCCCCAATTCAGTGGGCCCAAAACAGGCCCCTGCAGGTGACTCCTTGTCCCAGCTCCCATGGCAATGAAGGAAGACCAAAGCCAGGAGTGACCTGCTGGGACACAAAGCCCTGGTTCCTTCTGAGGGGCCAGAGGTGACCGAGATTCCTGCTGGGAACTGCAGGCTCCAATGGAGCAGTTCCCAGGGACAGGGCAGCAGCTGTGGGATCTTCTTGGAGGCTGCTGGGACATTACTTTGGCCAACTTCAGTGGCAGAAGGTGCCCACATGTAGGACAGGGGAACCTGTCACTGTTCCTTCTGTCCAGGGCAGCCCCTAGAGGTGTTCAGGTGACCAAATGGAGTCAGGTGGCACAGGGAGAGAGGTCTCTCTCCTGTTCTTTAGCAGGGTATTTTCTACATGTCCTCAGAGTACAATGGCAGTTGTCTCCTGGACATCCCTTCACTGCTGAACCTAATTGAGGGCAGCTGAGCCTGGATTGAACAGCCAAAGAGGGGCCTGTAGTGCCAGGGGAGGTGCCAGGGCTCTGCAGCACAAGTGCAGCAGCTGCCATGGACAGCACAGGGCCTGTGCAGGAAGCCCGTCCCCATTCCCAGCAGTTGTGTGACAGGCACCACCCAGGGCTTCTCAGACACACTGGGTGCCTTTGGGGCAGGGAGTGAATCCCAGCCCTGCAGGGACACAAAGGCTGTCCCTTCTCTGCCCAGCCAAGGCCGGGCCAGGCACGAGTCCAAAGCACATCAGCCCAGGCTGTCCACACTTGTTTCCTCCCTCTGCTGGCTCTGCTCTCCCCCAGCATTTCAGCAGCATGTGCTGATCTCCTCAGGGATCAGGTTTGGGATTTTCCCCCTGGGCCTGAGTCCCAGCACGTCCACCCCCAAGGCCATTGTCAGCAAAGCCTCTGCACAGCCCAGCTCTCGGGGCTTTCAGAGCAGCTTTCCCCACTGCAAGTCTGTTCTTACCCCGGTGCCCCCGCTGAGGGGCTGCAGCCAGACAGGCCCCAATGTCCTGCGTGTGGGGCACAGGCAGGAGGAGCTGCAGCCCCAAGTCTCTCTTCATTCCACTTGCAGGCAATAACAGCCCAGGCCTACTGAGACAGTTCCCAGGTTGCAGGGCTGTGATGGGTTGGGAGAGAAGGCCAAGGAGACACAGGAGAGAAAGAGCAGGAGAGAGATGTCCTCAGCGGGAAGATGCTTCTTGGACCTGTGCAGCTGCTCTAGGGGATGAACAACTTGGGTGAACTTTTGTGGGTGAGGGTCAGAGGAGAGAGTGGTTTGGGTGACCTTGTGGAGTGAGACAAAGAGCCCATTCAAGTTGGCTTTGATAACCCTGGAATTCACTGGAAAGGCACCACGACAGGATGCAAAGAGTCCCAGAGGTTTGTGCAGAGTCTTGGTGAAGACACCCCTTGGCACACAGGCCTTTAGAGCACAGCTGGCAGGTTGGTGAACAAGGGGGAGGCTCATCTGCATCTGCTTCTGTCCAAGAGGAACCAAGCGGTTACCATAGTAACTGACTGTAGCTATGGGAATGTATGCTGGTTGCCATGGTAACCGACCATAGCAACAGGAATGTATGCTGGTTGCCATGATAACTGCCCATAGCAATGGAAATGTCTGATGGTTGCCATGGTAACCGACCATAGCACTGGGAATGTATGATGTTTGCCATGGTAACTGACTGTAACAACAGGAATGTATTCCGGTTGCCATGGTAACTGACCATAGGAATGGGACTTTATGATGGTTGCCATGGTAACCGAGCATAGCAATGCGAATCTGTGATGGTGCCATGGTAACAAACCTTTACAATGGAAATATGTGATGTTTGCCATGGTGACTGTAGCAACAGGAATGATTGATGCTTGCTGTGGTAAACGACCATAGCAATGGGAATGTATGATGGTTACCATGGTAACTAACCATGACAATGAGAATGTATGATGGTTGCCATGGTAACTGACTGTACCAAAGGGAAATATGATGGTTGCCATGGTAACTGACCGTAGCAATTTGAATGTATGATGGTTGCCATAGTAACTGACTGTAACAACTGAAATTTGTGATGGTTGCCATGGTAACTAACTGTAGAGAAAACTGTATGCTCGTTGCCATGGTAACCGACCATAGCAACGGCAGTGTATAATACTTCCCCATAGCAATTGGGAAGTATTATGGTTCCTGTGGTAACTGACTGTAGCAATGGAAATGTTTGCTGGTTGCCGTGGTAACCAACCATAGCAATAAGAATGTATGATGGTTGCCATGGTAAGAGGTGAAAGCAATGGAACTGTGTGATGGTTGCCATGGTAACTGACTAACGCAATGGGAAATGTATGATAGTTGCCATGGTAACCAACCATGGCATAAAGAATGTATGCTGGTTGCCATAGTAACTGACTGCAGCAATGGGAAGTATGATGATTGCCATGGTAACTGACTGTAGCAATGGGAATGTATGCTGGTTGTCATGGTAACTGACAATAGCAATGGGCCTGTATGATGGTTGCCATGGTAACCAACTGTAGCAATGGGAATGTATGATCTTGCCATAGTAACTGACAGTAGGAACGGGAATGTGTGATGGTTGCCATGGCAACAGACTGTAGCAACACGACTGTATGCTGGTTGCCATGGTAGCTGACCATAGAAACTGGAATTCAGATGGTTTCTCTGGTAACTGATCATAGAACGTGGCTAAATGATGGTTGCCATGGTAACTGATTGTAACAGTGGACCATATAATGGTTGCCATGGTAACCAACTGTAGCAATGGGGATGTGTGATGGTTGCCATGGTAACCGACCATAGCAATGGGAATGTGTGATGGTTGCCATGGTAACCAACCAGATCAATGGGAATGTATGATGGTTGCTATGGTAACCGACCATAACAGTGGGGATGTATGGTGGTTGCCATGGTAACAGGAATGTATGATGATTGCCTTGGTAACTGACCATAGCAATGGGACTTTATGATGATTGCCATGGTAACTGACTGTAGCAATGGCAATGTGTGATGGTTGCCATGGTAACTGACTGTAGCAATGGGAATGTGTGATGGTTGCCATGGTAACCAACTGTAGGAATGGGAATGTATGATGGTTGCCATGGTAACTGACCATAGCAAGTGTATTGTATGTTGGTTACCATAGTGACCAAACATAGCAATGCGACTGTATGATGGTTGCCATGGTAACTGATAGTAGCAGTGGGACTGTATGATGGTTGCCAGGGTAACTGACTGTAGAAATGACAATGTATGATGGTTGCCATGGTAACTAACTGTAGCAACGGGAATATATGCAGGTTGCCATTGGTAACTGACTATACCTCTGGGAAGCATGATGTTTGCCATGGTAAGTGACCGTAGAAATGGGAATGTCTGGTGGTTTGCCATTGGTAATCGACTGTACCAGTGGGAATTATGATGGTCATCATGGTAACCGACTGTAGCAATGGGAATGTATGCTGGTTGCCATGGTAACTGTCCATAACAATGGAAATGTCTGATGGTTACCATGGTAACCGACCGCAATGACGGGAATGTATGATGGTTGCCATGGTAACAACCATGGCAATTGTAATGTATGATGGTTGCCATGGTAACTGATCGTAGCAACAGGAATGTCTGATAGTTGCCATGGTACCTGTGTGTAGCAATGGGAATGTATCATGTTTGTCATGGTAACTGACCATAGAAACGGGAATGTATGCTGGTTGCCATGGTAACCAACCATAGCAGTGGGAATGTATGATTGTTGCCACGGTAACTGACTGTAGCAATGAAAATGTGTGATGGTTGCCATGGTAACTGCCCTTAGCAATGGGAATGTACGGTAGTTGCTGTGGTAACTGACTGTGGCAATGAGAATATATGCTGTTTGCCATGGTAACTGACCACAGCAGTGGGGATGTATGGTGGTTGCCATAGTAACTGACCGTATCAATGCAACTGTATGATGGTTGCCATGGTAACTCACCATAGCAATGCGACTGTATGATGGTTGCCATGGTAACTCACCGTAGCAATGGGAATGTGTGATGGTTGCCATGGTCACTGACTGTAGTGACAGGAATGTATGATGGTTGCC
The DNA here is from genome assembly GCF_003945595.2 of Pipra filicauda. Classification (NCBI taxonomy): domain Eukaryota; kingdom Metazoa; phylum Chordata; class Aves; order Passeriformes; family Pipridae; genus Pipra; species Pipra filicauda. Next base: position 61,972 of record NW_024104905.1, read on the forward strand.
ATGGCAACAAACTGTAGCAATGGGAATGTGTGATGGTTACAATGCTCGCCGACTGTACTGACAGGCATGTATGATGGTTGCCATGGTAACTGACTGTACCACTGGGAAGTATGCTGTTTGCCACAGTAATTGACTGTAGCAATGGGAATGAATTATGGTTTGCATGGTAACCGACCATAGCAATGACAATGTATTATGGTTGCCATGGTAACTGACTGTGGCAATGGGAATGTACTCTATTTGCCATGGTAACTGACCATAGCAATGGGAATGCATGCTGGTTTTCATGGCAACTGTGATTCACTTAGACTATGAGCACGATATTTTCATCTGCAAAAACATTAGTGAGTGTCCAGAGATCTCCCAAGATGGGGTTTAAATGTCTCAAGCACATGAGCACTAGAGAGGGGCTAAGGAGCTGTGGCCTCACTGGTGTGGAGATTGAGGACAGTACAGGACAGCCCTGAGAGGGCTTGAAGGGTGGATTTAGAGATGGTGGATCCTTTTGTCAGAGCAGAAAAGAGCATGAGAAAGAAAGAATTAATGCCAAGTGCAGCTGGGGAGGTCCCAAGTAGACATGAGTGTATCGGGGAGGGGTTACTTTATCAGGGAAAAGGTCTGAGATATACAGACACGAAAAACGGACACCGTTGCTAGTTCAACAGAAAAAAACAATATTTATTACAAAAAGGTGGCCAAGAAAATGAACAAACCCAAAAGGGGGGAACGAGGAGAGGAATAAGCCCCCAGCACGATCTCCCCAGTTACCCAGCTGTTGCCCATAAAGTTATCTTACCAACCTAGCATACCTATAATTACCCACAGCAGGAGCAGCATCCTCGGAGAGTCAGTAAGTTAACAAGCTGGTAAGTGCCAAAAGGCAACGTTGTCCTTGAACTAAACTAGCTCTCGCCAAGGAAGCACTATCTGCTTTTTAAACAATTAATTGAGAGACCACAACCTCCCAGGTGTGGCCAGCACCACCCCGCCAGAGGCCCTCAGTCCCACCCCCGGTTATGTCAGTGCATCTCTTCTGTGCACGTGTGAGAACGTTGGAAATCCACACACGCATGCACAGAGTGTTTTGGGGGTCTACCTTAACTGAGTCTGGGGTCAAGCCTTCCTCACTTCATCATCACTTTCTCCTCCAAATGCCCTTGACGGAAAAGTAACCAATCACAGAACACCAATTTAAACAGTTTATACAAAAATCTCTCTTCAAGGACAACTTTCCCATTTATCAGTGCTTGCTTTCCCATAACTTGGCAGGGAAAGAGCAAAGCTTTCACAGGTGGCAGGGCCAAACACAGACCAAAAGTATCAGCATAAATTCCCCCTGGTACACATGAGGAAAAAGGAATTTCACTCCATGGAAAATGCTGTGCTGGAACACGTCACCCAGAAAGAGTCTGGATGAGCCCAAGGCTTTGTGTGTGCAGGAAGAGCCAGGGAGGACGCAGAGATGTCAGTGCAGGAAGGTGCCAGCCAGGGGGGGCAGCCGGGGGGATGACGACAGCCTGCAGGGAAAGGGGCAGGGCATGGACACCGTAGGACAGCCTGGGCTGGAGAGGAGACAGGGAGGGGGAGAAGCTGAAAGGCCCTGACACAGCCACCTTCTGCAGGCCTTTGGCCAGGGCTGCTGTCTGTGCCCCTGATGCCAGGAGGAGGGGAGTGGCCCTTGCAGCCCTGGGGCCTCATGGCCTCCTTGTCCCTGCTCAGCAGCCTGGCAGGTGCCACCCCATGGTCCTGCCCTTGGCATTGCACATCCCACATCCCAGTGCCCCAGGAAGAGCCCTGAGGAATGAGGTAGGGACAGGATGTCCCTCCCAGGGGCTGGGGTCAGGGCTTGGCCCTTTGGATTAAGGAAACAAGTCAAGGTTTGTTCAGCATCAGAGCCACCTTTCCCTTGCTTGTCCATCCTTGTCATCACTGTCTGCACTTTTCTGCTCTAACTGGAACCTGGGGACACGTTCTCAGTTATGTCCCTCAGTGAGACTCATTAGCACCAGGAGAAACTTCAGTGTTTCAATCTCAGTTTGACTTCCTGAAAAGTTGTTTGAACTTCCTCTCAGGGACTGAGTCTCATGTAAACAACATCAAACCCCCCTGAGGGTCATGAAATACCTGGGGCTGTTGCTGTGCTGCTGAGCTGGGCCAGGCTCCTGGCACACAGGGAGCTCCTGGCAAGCAAGAAGAGCTTCAAAGAAACAGCTCTGCTGGTGAGCAGCTCCTCTGCACAGCCCAGCAGTGCTGAGGGCACTGCCAGGGCAGCTCAGGGACACCAGCAGGGCACAGACAGAGCTTCAAGGGGCTCAGCACTGGCAGGAGGGCTGAGAGCTCCCTGCAGGAGGAATCTTGGCAGGGCTGCACATGGTGAGTCTGTGGCTGCAGGGCAGTGCAGGGGCAGCTCCTGGAGGCATCTCCTAAAGCTGGCCCAGCCCCAGCTGATGGGATGGGTGAGCAGGGGCTGTTTTGGGGCACTTTGGAAGAGCTGTGAAGCCGGGGGTGCAGGCAGGGCTGCCCAGGGCTGTGGTGGGGCAGAGCAGGGTCCTGCAGCCCAGGGTGCTGTGCTGGGCAGGGACTCTGCTGCCTGCCAGGGGCAGCTCTCAGCCGGCCCAGGGAGCTGCTGCCAGGGCTGGGGCAGAAGGGCTGTGGGCAAGGAGCAAACCTGGCAGCTGAGGGAGAACCTTTTCCATGTCTCAGGTTTACAGGGTCAGACCAATACATCATAGTGAATGGAGAAGTTTTTGCAAAGCTCACAAAAGACAGGGGCTACAGGAAGGGAATTAGTTCTGAGGTGTGTTTCCTGCTTAGGCATTGTAGCAGAGACATTGTTCTCTCAGTTCAGGAGGCTGCACTGAAATTCCAACTCTTTTACTCTCAGAGGTGAATATTTCAGGCAGTGTCAGAAATGAGCACAGGACCCTGGGCAGTGCTGAGCCTTCCCTTGGGGATGGGCACTCTCCTGTCCCAGCCCTTGGCTTTTCTGCAGGAGGGCTCCTGTCCTGCTCTGTCCAGCACAGCTGCACCTCTGGGCTGGCACAGGGGACACTTCACAGAGCTGCCCTTTCAAGCAGCGCTGCCCTGCTCTCAGCACAGATCTTGGTGGGGTTTTTAAAGATGAATCTGTGTGTGAAGTCATCTTCAAGACAGCCTAAGGGAAAGTGCAGAGCAGATGGGAAACACACTGAGAGGCACTGCAGCTCTCCTGGCTCTGCAATAAGCAACGGAGATCTCAGCCCTTCTGCCTGTCCTGTCTCAGCACTCTTCAGATTTCTAATCAGAAAAATTTACCCCTAACCCCCCCCCCCCACGTGTTATGACTGTAACCAAAAAACCCAGTCAAAACTATTTTAAGGATACACTGTGCTTCTCTTCTGCAGCCCAAATTTCTCCAAGACAACAGCACAGGAATTGAACTTTCCATCAAAGCTGGGTTCCATGTGACATCCCCTGTGATCATGAGAGCTGTCCCAAACCAGCTCCATGTCTGCACTGCAGCAGAGCAAAGCTGAGGCCTTGGCAGCACATGGGCAGAGCTCCTGCTCCTCACAGAACCCTCAGAGAGCACAAACCAGATAAAAGAAATGCCTTGACTTGGAGGGGATTTCCCTGAAAGCTGCACTGGCTTTGCTGAGAGGGGGCTGTCTTAATTGTTCCCTGTGCTTTCCTTTTCTTAACAGACCCTGTCCTAATGAACAGCAAATGCCCAACAGCAGCTCCCTCACCCAGTTCCTCCTCCTGGCATTCGCAGACAGGAGGGAGCTGCAGCTCCTGCACTTCTGGCTCTTCCTGGCCATCTCCCTGGCTGCCCTCCTGGCCAACGGCCTCATCCTCAGCGCCGTAGCCTGGGACCACCACCTGCACACCCCCATGGGCTTCTTCCTGCTCAACCTCTCCCTCACAGACCTGGGCTGCATCTGCACCACTGTCCCCAAAGCCATGCACAATTCCCTCCATAACACCACAACCATCTCCTACATGGGATGTGCTGCACAGTTCTTTTTCTTTTATTTCTTCATCTCAGCAGAGTTTTCCCTCCTCACCATCATGTGCTACGACCGCTACGTTGCCATCTGCAAACCCCTGCACTACGGGACCCTCCTGGGCAGCAGAGCTTGTGCCCACATGGCAGCAGCTGCCTGGGCCACTGGCTTTCTCTATTCTCTGCTGCACACAGTCAATACATTTTCCCTGCCCCTGTGCCAGGGCAATGCCCTGGACCAGTTCTTCTGTGAACTCCCACACATCCTCAAGCTCTCCTGCTCACACTCAGGCTACCTCAGGGAAATTGGGCTCATTGGGGTTAGTGCCTGTTTAATATTTGGTTGTTTTGTTTTCATTGTTTTCTCCTATGTGCAGATCTTCAGGGCTGTGCTGAGGATCCCCTCTCAGCAGGGACAGCACAAAGTCTTTTCCACGTGCCTCCCTCACCTGGCTGTGGTCTCCCTCTTTGTCAGCACTGGCGTGTTTTCAAACGTCAAGACCCCCTCCATCTCCTCCCCATCCCTGGATCTGGTGGTGTCAGTTCTGTACTCAGTGGTGCCTCCAGCACTGAACCCCTTCATCTACAGCCTCAGGAACCAGGAGCTCAAGGATGCCCTGAGGAAAACAATGACTGGATGCTTTTCAGGGGCAATTATGTGCCAGGTTTCTGATGTGTAGCATTCAGAATGGGACTCCTTAATGACCCGGCCTTCCTGCTCAGGTTTGTCGTGGAGGTCATCAAGTTGTTCTTGCAATAATTTTCTGTGCAATGAAATATTATTATGCATCTGCCTTCAAATTTAGTGTCTACTCATTGAATTGGACCCAGAGATGTATAAATGATGAATTGTACTGGCTGAGTATTTAAACAAAATAAAGGACTCCGCAGTGCCTTCTTTGTCCAAGACCCTTCTACTTAAATGTTCCTAAAGGACAGCACACTGCAGGACAGGGTGTATTTGCAAACGGGAAGGGGACAATAATCCCAGCCCAGCAGCACTGCCAGGGAGCAGCAGGGCTTGGTCTTTGCAGAGCTGCTCTCTTGCCACTTCCACACTGTCCTCCTGAGCCCCTTTCTCGCTGTAAGGCCTGAGTGCTCTCTGAGCACAGTGCTGGGGGCTGGAAGCCCTTGGAACACAGGCAGGGACAGGCCCTGGGAACTTGTGAAGCGGAGCTGGGCTCCCTTACAGCATCTCCAGGATGCTGTGGGATCTTCTGAGGCCACTACATGCACTGGGTCACTTCTTCTGTGACCTTGCTCCAGGGCTGGAACTCTCCTGCAGTGACACCATGACACTCCTGCTCTCTGCTTTCCAGGTTTCATTTTCAGATCCAGTCTTCCCTTCCTGTTCCCAGGGACATCCTGTGAGTGCTTCAGAGCTGCCATCCTGAGGCAGCTCCTGCCCAGTGTGGGCAGGCACAAGGTCTCTCCCCCTGCTCCTCTCACCTCCCCAGTGCCACTGTTTTCTGCAACCTCCTCATCCTTGCCCAGCACAGCCCTCCTGGCACAGTTGGACACAGCCCTTGTTCTACCCCCTCCTCAGGCACCTGCCCAACCCCCTCAGCTCCAGCCTGATGGCCAGAAACCTTCAGGGCAGGGAGGCACTGGGGAAAATGCTGAGGAAACCTTTCAGCTGCACTCAAATCCAATTGGAGGGGTTGGCCTCAAGGAAGAAATCTCTTCCAATTCTCCAGAACCACCAGGACAACCTGTGTTGTGTCCTGGGCACTCCTCTGGAAGTGTGGGATATAGAAAAGGTTTTGGTGTCAGGGATATTGAGAAGGCTGGGCAGTGTCACTGGGAGACCTCTCCCAAACCCTTGGAAAGGCCAGAGCCATCCCAGAGCTTCCTGGGACCTTGGCAAAGGCAGACATGGAAGCAGTCTGCCATCAGGGCAGCAAGGAGGGTTGGCAGAGTTCCAGACTGCTCAGGCTCAGCAGGGAAGGGGATAGGGCAAGTCCTGCTGCAACCATTCCCAGGCATGGGAAGGACAAGTCAGGGATTGCAGAACCCCTGTGGGAGGGAATAGAAGGGGATGTTGTGTGCCCAGACTTTATCAAGGCCCTTGACATGGTCTCCTGTGGTCTCCTTATGGCCAGACTGGTGAGAGCTGGACTGAAGAAGTGGAAGATGTGGTGGGTGGGAAGTTGGTGAATGAAGAGTGTCAAATAAAATCCATGGTACAAAGACCTCTTGGTAGTAAGTTCCTGGTGAAATCCCTCAGTGAGCAGCCCTTGAACACCACTAGAGAACATCTTTTTTAGCTCTCTGTACAATGGGTTAAAATGTATTTTCAAGTCCTTTGTGGATGATGCCAAATTGCAGGGAGCCCTTGAGCAACCTGTCCTGGTTTAAAGACACATATTGGGGTGGGAACTCTAATAAAATGAACTCAGTCCCCTTTTATTCCCCACCACTACAGGGAGACAAAATATAAGGAGGTATAAGTGAAAAGAATAAGAGTTACTGACAAGAAATACAGAAGCAAAACCAGCAATACCAACAGAAGAGTTCAAAGCTACAGCAGAGAGAGAAATTGCCTCCTCTCTCCCCCCCAACCCAACTCCCTTTTGTTGGGAGATGAAACAGGGATCAACATGTTTCCCTTCTCCCTTTTCCCCCTGAATGAACAAAGAACAAAAAAGAAAACCATGAGAAAGAGGGGGCAAAGCAAATGTGGGAAACTCTCTGGTCTGAGATCAGTTGTGCTGCCCAAGAACACGCTGACTCCAGAGGTGTCCAAGCGGGGCAGAGCCGGCGACTCCGGTCCGTGCGGCGGCGGGGGGGAGGCAGCGGCTCTGCTTGATTCCATGGAGTTCTGGGGAGGCACAGTGGGCCCTTGGTTCCAGGAGGCTCTGAGATGTCCCAGGATTCCTTTTGTTCCAAAGAGACCGTGCATGTCACAATGGTCCCTTGGTTCCATGAGATTCCACAGTGTCCCTGCATTCCTTTGGTTCCATGAGGCCCTGCATTGTCACAGGGCCACTTGATTCCGTGACATTACAAAGAATCAGAATGGTCCCTTGATTTAAGGCCAACTGATCATGGGGTTGCCTTGGGGGGAGTGTGGGCACCCAGACAAGGGAGTTGTCACCCCCCTGGACTCAGCCCTGGGGTCACCACATCTGGACTGGTCTGTCTGAGTGTAGGGCTCCCCATTCTGGAAGGATGAGGAAGAACTGGAGAGGGTCTAGAGGAGATCTGACAAGAAAGAGCTTTTCTCTGCATTGGAAATACAATGAAATCTTCACAAAGAGTAGACTGGAAAGTTCAGACTGAAGGTGAGGAAAAAGAAATGTCACTCAACGGGGACCCTTGTGCTGCAAGAGGTCACTCAGAAGGAGGCAGGATCAGCCCATGGCTTTGTGTTCCAGGGAACAGCCAGAGCTGGTGCAGAGACATCAGGGAGGGTCTGGAAATGCTGCTGGGAAGGGGTGGGAAAGCAGGAGGGGTGTGTGCAGCCTGCAAGGCCAGAGCAGCAGCAGGGCCAGGGCAGGACAGCCTGCAGGAGAGAGGGCCAAGGGCTCTGGCAGGGCTGCAAGGCCCAAAGGCACCCAGGCCTTTGTCCCCTTGCCTCTGGCAGCTGCCTCTGCCACTCAGGCCACCACAAGCAACTTTCCTGGCAGGTTCTGCCCTTGGGTTCTGCCTCGCCCCTCCCTCAGGAGCCTGGCAGGGGTTGCCCAGTTTTGGGCCTTTGTTGTTCCTCCCCCTCCCATCCCAGTGCCCCCCAAACAGCCCTGAGCCAGCCGGGAGGGACAGGATCTGCTGGGCCAGGGCCTGGGGCTCAGCCCTTGGCCTTTGTGCTCCACAAAACCAAGGCAGGCTTTGCTCAGCATTGCAGGGGCCTGCCCAGAGCCTTTGTCTGCCTGCACTCCTGGCCTCCAAGGAGCTGCTCCAAGGAGTCCCTGTGGAGGCTTTGGCAGTGCCTGCCCTCAGTGGGGCCCAGCAATGCTTCAAGGCACTTGGACTTTGGCTTCTGACTTCTTCAGCAGCTGCTTCAATCTTCTCTCAGCACCTCAGGATCATGGGCTGGGCTGCAAAAACACCGTGGGGCTCATTAAATTCCAGAAATCCCTCAGGATCTCTTTGTCTTCCTTTAATTGTCTTCAAGGCAATTTCAAAACAAGTCTTCAAAATTTGTACTTTTTTTGTTTTATTTCAATTATGGATATTTTGTAGTTCAGAGAAGAGGTGATAGAGGTGTTCTCCAAGTGATCTTGATGCTGAGTGTCTCCTCAGGAGATCCACACTGACCCTGGATGATCAACCTTGCTCCTCACCCCCCAGTCTTACCAGTTCTGACATGGCCCATCTTGGACTGACAGCTGATGCAACTCCAAACACACCGTGGGACCCATTAAAACATTTGAAAACAAATTATTTTTCTTTCTTTAATTGTCTTCAAGACATCAACAACTAATTAGAGTTGTTTTGTAGTTTAGCTAAGGAGGAAGATTTTAAAGTGGACGTCACGAAAAAAATATATTTTTTGATGAAAGAGAATGATTTACACAGAGCCTCGGGATGCAAGAGGGTCAGGGCAGAAAGGATTTGGACACAAATATAAGGGGGCAAAAGAGATTAGTAGCATTTTATTATTGACCAGTTTAACAGTTATCAAGTGATTCAATAGCATTTGTTACAATTTTAACAGTGACTGATTGGTATATTCACAACAGCAACATTCCCACCACAGTGAATTCACACCCACACCCAGGTAGAGCTGTGTGGACACATCAATAGCTGGGTGTGGAAACGTCCCTCTCCAACAGTGTTCTTGTTTTCAGGGAAACACTCCCCCAAATCCCTTTGTGTTTCCCAACAGACAAGGGTCACAGCTGGAGGAGTGTTTGTTGAGGGGGATCAGAATTGTCCTGGGCACCAGCGAGGGTCTTTGGAGTGTCACAAACTGGAGGGTTCCCGAGCTGGGAGAGGCTGCCAGAGGTGTCCCACTGAGAGGGAGGTGCTGGGGAGCTGCCAGGGCCTCCCTCAGCCCCGCTGGTTGTGGGCTCCCAAGGGGACTGGCTTTAGTGATCTGCTGAATTTCCATCCTGGTGTAAGGAATGACTGGAGTTTCCCAAATATTTTGGAATTGTATCCAAACTGTTCCATTTGGGTTACAGGTCAGGTAGGGAATTTTCCAAGATTTTCAGAGGATGACTGATTATCCTGTGTTCCCCAGTTCTTACACCCATCCCAGTCAGCTGGATGGTTTATTGACAATGTGTCCCGAGGGGCGGCACCTCCGATGCCATAGAAACCCCTCCCCTGGATTAGGAAACCTTTGGAATTCAGGAGCTGTTCCAGTGGAGCATGACAATGAACAGCAATTTCCCTAAAGCCCAGAGCCCAGCAGAACAAAGGCAGGCCCCATCAGTGTCAGAGCAAAGGTCCCCCATCCCTGTGTCCCTGTGGCCGCTGAGGCGGCAGCGCAGGCCCGAGGCGGTGCCGGGTCCCGGTGCAGCCGGGGCAGAGCGGCGGCTGCGCGAGCGGCAACCCCGGCGGTGAGTGCGGCAGCCCCGTGGGAGCGGCGGCTTCGGGCACAGACGCCGGCGGCAGCCGCTGTGGCTCGTGGAACCGAGTGGCCATTGGGACACTGCAGGGCCTGCTGGAATCCAGGGGCCGGTGGGACACTGGGGAGCCTCTTGGAGCCAAGGGAACCCTGGGATATTCTGGAACATCCTGGAATCAAGGAGCCATTGTGACAGTGAGGGGCCTCATGGAACCAAAGGAACCCTGACAGTTTTTGGAACCTCATGGAATCAAGGGACCTTTACTGGCAGGATGCTCTGATAATACCTAAACAATGGTCAGAGAATGCAAACAATTCAAGGTCTCTGTGGTGAGTTACTGCTGCTGTCAAGGTGCTGTTTTTAATGTTGAATTATGCTAAACCCAAAATGTTTCATGAAACTTCAAACACACATCCTGCTTTTTGAGCTGCTCCCTGGCCTGCAAATATGTCTGGCAGTCAAACCCTTGATAACTATAAAAGCCCTGCCTAACTTTCATGTGTCCGAATCTTCCACAGACTTCCTTGAAGTGTGTGGAGCTTCTGCCATGAAGCAGGGACAGCTCTTCATGGTCACTGCCCAGGGGTTAAGTGAAAGAGAGAGAACTACCCCCTGTCCTTGTGGGGTGAGTTACCTCAATCTCTGCTTCAGGATTGTTTCTTTTTGCTGGCTTTGATCCAACTGCTTTAATAGAATTACTTTAGTAGACTGTCCTGTCCTATCTTACACTATATTGCTAGGAGTTTATGGCTTCTACACTGTGCAGGAAATAATTCTGTTTAAGGTCTTTAATCTGTTCACTTGTTTGTTAAATTGTCTTTTCATTTGTCATAATAAAAAGTTTATTTTATAGAAATATTTCTGATTTGCCATCACTAAAATGTGCAGGACAAAGTGACTGAATCACACCTCTATAATTCCTTCAACTGAAACCAAAATCTGAGTCTGAGATTGGATCCAGCCACCCCCAGGCTCCTCTCTGAGAAGGAATCTAGAAAGCAAGGGGGTCCTTTGTGCACCTCGTAGCTCAATGAGTTCAGCACAGAGTCCCCCTGCACACACACAAACACACAGGCATGGGAATCTACACACACACTCCTGTTCATCCCTACACAGACATAACCCAGACAGACTCGCAGGGGAACTCCACACACCATTCCCACATCACAACATGAGAACCGTTAGAAAAACATAAAATATGTGCACCAACCATCACTGCACTGAAGCACTCACAGGATGGGACACCTGTGTCCACTTCTGAAATGTTACAGCCATTCTACACAGCCTTTATTTCCTGTCAGCTGAGTATTCTATCAGCTGCATTCTAAGATGAAACTCCAGGCACATGAACAGCTGAATCTGTTCCACATTTAAATGCTGTTGCACATTTTTAAATGGAGAAAGTAGGGAAACTGCTCAGTGTTCAAATGAATGAAACAGAGTGAGCCACAAAAGGCAAAAGTACCTAGTGTACAGCAGCTTTGTGGAGTTACAGATCTGCTCAATTTTTTATGTTTGGCATTCAGAGACCATGTTTAAATTTATTAAACTACTCCCGTTCTGCTCCCCCCCCCTTTTTTGAAGTGTTTCAATTGCCTTTCCTTCTTCCAACACCTGTGACAACTGTTAAAACAGTCAGTAAAATTAAGTCCCCTCTATAATCCTTTAGTCAACGTTACATTGTAATCAGAGGTTGAGGGAGATTTCCTGTTACAAATGCACTGATTCATTTAAACTTAATTAACTGACACATATGTCAAAATGAGTAGATACATTTATTGCATGTTAGCTCATTAACTATTAGTAATTATTAGTGCTATTGTTATTGCTGAAAGAGCAAAAATTCAAGACTGCAGCTGTCTTTAAGTTATTGCATTCTTTAACATGCTCTGCCTTCAAATCAAAGCATACCTAGTGATGGTCAGACAGATGTCTCTGCACTCTCAAAATGTTCAGACAATTTTTAGCTCGAATCCTCTCTCCCCTCACGCATAACACAAGAACTGCAGAAACCACAATACCTATTTCCTATGTCCTTATGCTCACATGTGCATATGCAGGTCACAATATATAGTCAAATCACAATTACTATGGATATTATTAATGTGTCAAACTGTAGGGTTTGTTAATTGAAGCAGATATGTTTCTGAATGTTAGTTCTTTCTCTGTGTCCATTCAATCCCATACATTCAATCTCAAGCCCTGCACTCACACAATATACTGAGAGTGTTTTAAGATGGCTTTTAATTGAGCCAAAGAGGAAGAAAAAAATTAGTTTGAATCTTGCACCAGAGCCAAAAAGACATGTGCCCCAATTTCACTGAAATGCATCTACTCTAAGAGGCTTATCTAAACTAATCCTTCAAATCAGCTGTAAGAAGGTACATTCAAGAAAGCTCCTTTCAAGGAGATGGGGAGGGGACAAAGCATCCACAAAAAAAACCAAAACACCACCGAAAAAAGCCCAACCTAACACCCAACTTATCGTCTCTTTATATATTTTATAAAAAAGTGTCACTGTAGTAAAAACTGTAGAAACTGCATTCTTACATTTCTGAAGCTATCTTATACTACACACAGTGCACTGATCTATAAACCATATCTGAAAGGGGACCCTCCTCTGTTTATTTTCTGTTATTTACCCCGGAACATCACAGTGGGTTTTCCCTGTGCCCCCTTCCCAAACTGTGCTCCCCCAGCCAGGCTGTTTGCTGCTTCCCGGATCATTTCAGCACCGTGGGATCGCCGCCATTCCCTTTTCCTGCCTGGCTCAATTCCCCCAGCCCTGCGCTGTGCAGGCAGTGAGGACAGCGAGTGGGCAGCTCCCAGGGCTGCGGGGGCAGCAGGCAGAGGGTGGGGGCGGGCAGCAGCCTTGGAACAAAGCCTTGGAAATCTTTGATCCATACACGGGATGACTGGAACCATCACTTCCATCAGGGTTATCTCTACGTGCTGCCTTTATGTCCTCTAACATCTAATGCATGATTTTTAAAACAACAGATGAAAGGGGTTGCACTTTTTAAAGGTGCAAGGAACACTCAATTCAACCCTCACAGTTGAATAAATAACACTCCAATAAATACCCACATCAGAAAAGCATCTCTTTTAAGTCCTGAAAACCAGAAAAGGGACTTTCCACATGGGTGTCCTGTCATCCAGAACTATTAGGGAAGAATTCAAGAGAATAAAGAAGTCTAGAAGTGTTCTGTCCAAGATCCAGGTGAGATTCTCGCTCTTCTAACATTTCACTGACCTAGGAAGCAAGAATTTGTCACAGAATTAATAGTGGAGAAAAATGAGACCAGTGAAAGATCCTGAGCTCAGGAGAACCTGACTGTGCTGGGGAATCAGAGCTTTCACCCTGGGAAATGAACTGCTCTGAAAGAGTGGGAAGAAACCAGGAACAAAGGCTGAGTTCAAATGCTCAGGAGTAAACAAGTCCTTCCTCACTGAAAGGTCTGAGCAACCCTTAACTCATCTCTAGACACCCATGGAAATAAAACAGCCTGACCTTGAACTCAAGGGAAACAAAGACAAATTCCATGGCTTTAGCTGGAGCAAGTTTGGGGGGGGGGATGTGTCATATCTCTATGACATCACATGCTCCCCGTGACATCACAACCTTCATGTGAGAGGACACTTCCCTTATGACATCATATCTCCCTTATGATGTCATATCCATCATATGATATCACATCCTTCCTCTGATATCATAAAATCCCTGTGATGTCACGTCCTCCCCATGACATCCCAGCTCTCCTGTGACATCACACCTCCCCTGTGCCGTCACATCTCTCCTATAATGCCACATACATCATATGGCATCACACCCTTCCTGTGACATCACATCTCCCCTAAGACATCACACCCCCTGTAACATCATAGCTAATGTAACATCCATCATATGACATCATATCTCTCCTGTAATATCATATCATCTCTGTGACATCACATCCTCCCTGTGACATCATGTCCTCCATGTGACATCACATCCGTGCTGTGACATCACCACTCCCCTATGACGTCACATCCATCATATGACACCACATCTCTCCTGTGATATCACATCCTCCCCGTGACATCACAATATCCCCTGTGACATCACATCCTCCCTGTGACATCACATCTCCTCTATGACATCACATCCATCATATGGCATCACACCTCTCATGTGATATCATATAATCCCTGTGATGTCACATCCTCCCCTGTGACATCACATCGTCCCTGTAACATCACAGCTCCCCTATCACATCACATCCTTCCTGTGCAAATACATCCCCCCCATGACATCACAGCTCCCCTGTGACATCACAGCTCCCCTGTGACATCACAACTAACCTGTGACATCACATCCACCCTGTGACATCACATGTCTCCTGTGACTTCACATCCTCCCCGTAACATCACAGCTCCCCATGGCATCGCAGCTCCCCCATGACATCACATCCTTACCTGTGACATCACATCTCTCCTATGACATCACATCCATCATATGACATCACATCTCTCCTGTGATATCACATCCTCCCCGTGACATCACAATATCCCCTGTGACATCACATCCTTGTTGTGACATCAAGGCTCATCTATGACGTCACATCCATCATATGACATCACATCCTTCCTGTGACATCACATCCCCCATGACATTACATCTCCCCTATGACATCAGATTCTCCCTGTGACATCACAGCTGCCCTATGACAACACACCTTCACATCACATCACAGCCCCCTGTGACACCACAGCTGACATCTGTCCATCATATGACATCACAACTTTCCTGTGATATCATATCATTCTTCTGACATTACGTCCTCCCCTGTGACATCACACCTCCCCTATGACATCACACCTCCCGTGTGACATCACAGCTGATGTCACATCTCTCCTGTGATATCATATCATCCCTGTGACATCAAATCCTCCCCGTGACATCCCAGCTTCCTTAGGACATCACATCCCCCATGACATCCCATCCTTCCTGTGACATCACATCTCACCTATGATGTGACATTCATCATATGACATCACATCTCATAGTGACATCACACCTCCCCATGACATCACAGCTCCCCTGTGACATTACCTGCTCCCCTGTGAGTAGTAGGGATTCTATAATAACGTGTCTGTTAGAGGGGCCCTCCTATGACATCAATCCTCCCTATGTCATCACATCCTTCCTATGACATCACATTTCCCCTATGATGTCACATTCATCATATGACATCACATCTCCATTGTGATGTCAGATCTTTGTTGTGACATCAAGGCTCCTCTATGATGTGACATCACATATCCCCTATGACATCACACCTTCCCATGATGTCATATCTCCCCTATGACATCAGATCTCACCTGTGATGTCACAACCATCATATGACATCACACCTCTCCGATATCATATCATCCCTATGATGTCACGTCCTCCTCTGTGACATCACATCCTCCCCATTACATCACAAACCCTCCATATGTCATCACACGCTTCCTGTGACGCTCCCTCATGACGTCACATCCATCATATGACATTACATCTCCCTTGTGACATCACGTCCGCCCCATGACATTACAATACCCCCTGTGACAACACATCCTTCCTGTGGCATCACATCTCCTCTATGATGTCACATCCATCATATGACATCATAGCTCTCCTGTAATATCATATAATCCCTGTGACGTCGTGTCCTCCCCGTGAAATCGCATCATCCCTGTGACATACATCCTTGTTCTGACATCACATCTTCCTTGTGATATCACATCCTTGTTGGGACATCAAAGCTCCTCTATGATGTCCCATCTATCATATGACATCACATCCTCCCTGCGACATCACATCCAGTCACATCCAGATCCATCCCAAGGCTGGGGGTGTGTGAGACAGGCAGAACCACAAATGCCTGCACAGCCCAGAGCAGTCAGTGTGGGGCTGTGCTTGCTGCTGCAGAGACCCCCAGGGAACAAACCCAGGTAGGAGTTTGGGGGGCAGTGGCTGTGTCCCTAAGGAGGACACTTGCCTTATTATTGCTTATTATTTGTAATATCTTATAGATCTATCATACAACACCAAAGGATGGATTCTATAGAATATGTGCCATAGATATTTGGGTTGGGTCTGGCTGAGCTGCAGTTCAGTTCCCCACAGCAGCCCTCCCAGGGCTGGGCTTGGCATTGGCAGCTGGAAGGGGGTTGAGAACACCCCAGTGTTTTGGCCACTGCTGAGCACAGCACCAGCACTGGGACATTCCTTCCTTAGCTGAGGGCAAGACCCTGGCAGGGGACCCAAGCAGGCCAGCTGAGCCCAACTGAGCCAAGGGACATTGCAGCCCATGGGAGGTCAGCTCAGCTCTAAAAGCTGAGGCAGGGAGCAGGAGGGGGGCATTCATTGTCTGATGGCTGCCTGCTGAGGAACCGTCCCGCAGACCCAAGCCCTGCTCCTCGGGAGTGGCCGACCATGGCTGCTCATGGGAAGCAGAGAACAAACCCTGCTGTCTTTGGCTTCTGTGCGTGCAAACTTTGCTTTGCTTTTTACTTTACAAAAAACTGCCTTATCCCAACACACTATTTTGTATTTCCACCTTACTCTCTCCCCTGTCCCACTAGGAAGGGGAGTGATAGAGTGGCTGGGAGGGCACGTGGTGTCCAGCCAAAGTCAACCCACCACACACCTGAACACTTCCAGAGACTGCACCACCTCCCTGGGCTACTTGTTCCAATGCCTGAACACACAGTGGAAAAAGGTTTCTTTAATACCTAATATGAACCTTGCCCAAAGCAATTTAAGTCCATTCCCTCACAACCTTTCACGATAACCTTGGCAGAGAAGACCAACTCCCACCCCACTAAAACCTCCTTTCAGGTCATTGCAGAGAGCAATGAGGTCCCCCCTGAGCCTCCCCTTCTCCAGACTCAACAAGCCCAGTTCCCTCAGCCGTCCCTCAGCAGACATGTTTTCCAGAGCCTTCCCCAGCTCCGTTCCCTTCTCTGGACACGCTCCAGCCCCTCAAGGGCCTTTTGGCACTGAGGGGCCAGAACTGGACACAGCACTCCAGGTGGGGCCTCCCCAGTGCCCAGCACAGAGTCAGTTCTCTGCTCCTGCTGGCCACACTCTTCTCCACAAAGGCCACCATGCCCTTGGCCTTCTTGCCCCCCTGGGCACACTCTGCCTCATATCCAGCTGCTGTCAAGCAGCACCCCCAAGTCCCTTCCTGCTGAGCAGCTCTCCAGCCCCTCTGCTCCCAGCCTGGAGCATTCCAGGGGGTTGTTGGGACCCAAGGGCAGGCCCTGACACTTGGCCTTCTTGATCCAGCCTGTCCAGATCCCTCTGCAGAGCCTTCCTGCCCTCCAGCACATCCACACTCACACCCAACGTGGTGTTGTCCACGACTTTCCTGAGGGGGCACTCGATCCCCTGGCCCAGATCATCCACAACGATGTTAAACAGGAACAGCCCCAACCCTGAGCCCTTGGGAACCCCACTAGTGACCAGCCCCACCTGGATTTCCTTCCATTCCCCACCACTCCCTGGCCCATCAGACACTTTGTCACCCAGCAAACAGTTCCCTGGGCAAGCCATGAGCAGCCAGTTTGTGCAGGAGATGCTGGGGGAGATGGTGCCAAAGGCCTTCTGGAATTCCACAGAGACACATCCCAGCCTTTCCCTCAGCTGCTGAGCAGGTCTTTTGTCAGAGAAGGAGATGAGGTTGGTCAGGCAGGACCTGCCTTTCCCAACCCCACGCTGGCTGGGCCTGATCCCCTGGTTGTCCTGCCCGTGCCATGGGATGGCACTGAGGAGGATCTGCTGCATGGACTTCCCTGGTCCTGAGGCCAATGGGACAGGCCAGGAGTTCCCCAGATGCTCCTTTTGGCCCTTCCTGGGGATGGGCATCCCATGTGCTTGTTGCCAGTCAGCTGGGACTTGTGCAGTTGTGCAGCACTGCTGGGCAATGAGTGAGAGTGGCTTGGCCAGCTCTTTCTCCAGCTCCCTCAGGACTCTTGGCTGCATCCCATGTGGGCCCAGGCACTTGGGGGGGTCTCACTGGCAGAGCAGGTCACTGACCATTTCCTCCTGCATTGTGGGGGCTTCACTCAGCTCCCCATCACCAGCTTCCAGCCAAAGCCTGCCTGCCAGGTGTCCAAGGGGTCAGTTCTGCTGCCCCCTCCTTCCTTCCCCCACAATGGAAAACTCCCTCATTTTGGGTCCCTGTGCCCCAGACGGCTCCAACCACCACCTCACCCACCAGTCCCAGAATCGTGGAATGCTTTGGCTTGGGAGGGGCCTTAAAGAGCATCTCAGCACCCTCAGAGTCAAGAATTCCTTCCTACTATCTCCTCCAACCCTTCCCTCTATCCATGTGAAGCCACTGCCCCTTGTCCTGTCACTCCAGGCCCTTGTCCAAAGTCTCTCTCCATCTTTCCTGTTGGCTCCCTTCAGGCACTGCAAGGCCACAATTCGGTCACCCCAAAGCCTTCTCTTCTCCAGCCTCAACAATCCCAATTCTCTCAGCCTTTCCTCACAGCAGAGCTGCTCCATCCCTCTGATCCTCTTGCTGCTCCCCTCTGGACTCGCTCCAGCAGGTCCATGTCCTTCCTGTGCTGGAGCCCAGAGCTGGAGGCAGCTCTGCAGGTGGGGCAGCATTACAGCCACGCATGTTCCAGCAAGGACATGGTGGAACCTCATGGAACCAAGGACCATTGTGACACTGCAGGGCCTTCTGGAGCCAAAGGAGCCCTGGGACACTGGGCAATCTCATGGAATCAAGGCAGCACTGTCACCCTGGGAAAACTCCTGGAATTCAGGGCCCATTGTGACACTGCAGCTCCCCATGGAACAAAAGGAACCCTGGGACACTGCAGAAACTCCTGGAACCAAGGGAACATTGTGATATTGAGGGGGTTGATGGAATCAGGAGACCATTGGGACAATCCAGGGCCTCATGAAATCAATGGAATTCTGGGACACTGTCAAACCTCCTGGAACCAAGGGTTCCTGGTGACATGTGTGTCCTCCTGGAACCAAGGGAGCCCGGAGATATTTCTGAACCTCCCAGAATCCAGGGGCCATTGGGACCCTGCAGAACCTCCTGCATTCAAGTGCTCCTTGTGAAACTGCAGGCTCTCCTGGAACCCAAGGATTCCTGGAACACTGCAGAGCTCACGGAACCAAGGGGCCACTGTCCCACTGCAGCTCCTTCTGAAGCACAAGGGACCCTGGGACAGTGGGAAATCTCCGAGAATCCAAAGGGCATTTTGGGACTGCAGGGCCTCATGGAACTAAAGGAACCTTTGGAGACTGTGGAAGCTCATGGAATCCAGGGGCCATTGGGACATGTGGGGCCTCCTGGAAGCAAAGGAACCCTGAGAATTTTTATGGGAACAAGTTAAGGCAGGAGCTGCAACTCTCAGTTAATCAGGATCAACAAGGAGTGTTTTGGCCTTGACTGGTGTTTTCCATCCAGAGAGGGTTGTTTGCCAAAGTGGAAACCACTTGGAATGCTCTGCATGGCAGCCTGTGTTTTTCTCTGGTGGCTGAACACAGCCAGCACATGAGGGGAGGGGAATGTGTGGGATCAGGGCACTGCTTTGGGGCCCTGCTGGGAATTCCAGTGGACTAAAAGACAAAGCCCAGGCACTGTTTCCAAAAGAACCCCAATGAAAGGGGGACGCCGGAAAGATGGGAGGACAAGTACTGAAATGGAACTCTGTGTGTGCAGCCTCATTTTCTCCGTCAGTGCCCACAGGAGAGGGAGCAAAAAGTGGTGATTTGGACCCAAAAACTGTTCGGGGGGAAAAATTAGGATTAGGGGGACAATGCGAAAATGGGAGAAACAGGGAAAAGGGTGGAAAAGGGAGGGTGGTCTGGTGGGTCTGACGGTCCCATGGGGGTCTTTGGGCACAGGCAGGTTGGCAAAGGGGGTGACCCCCCTGAGCTCCCAACTTCCTGTGGGGTGCTGGGGGCTGATGGATCCAATCTCAGCCTTGAATTATGCCAACATTTTCAATTCAAAGGAATTACAGAGGTGTGACTGAATCATTTTTGTTCTCCAGCTTTAATGATGGCAAATCAGATCTATTGATAGAAAGGAATTTATTTAGGGTTACAAATGATCAGACAAAAGATCTTCATCACAATTATTTACCGCACAATAGAAACACTAAAATTACCAGGAGTACAGGATAAGATAGGACAGTGCTCTACACTAAAGCAATTGTTGAAGCAATTCTACTCAAGCTGGCACAAAAGCAAGAATTCTTAATTAGAGATGGATGGAACTCCCCCAGACCAACGCTCGTGGGGAGATCTCTGCTCTCAACCTCCAGGAGTGATCTTGGGGGGGTCCCCAGCCAAGGCAGGAATCTCAACTCACTCCCCAAGACGGGTTCTGTTGGAAGAACTTGTCCCTGGGAAAGTGGACTGGCCCTTTGTGGTGGAAAGGGATGGACTGACAGTCACTGGACTCCAGGGGTTGCTTCACCATCAGGGGGTTCATTCAAGGTGGAAGCGCTGGCCAAAGCTCTTCCCGCAGTTGGGAAACTCAAAGGGCTTCTCTTACTGGTGGGTCCGTTGGTGTTTGGTGAAGTTACCACTCTGGGTGAAGCTCCTCCCACACTCCCCACACTTGTAGGGCCTCTCCCCGGTGTGGATGCGCCGGTGCGTGACGAGGTGGAAGTTCCGACTGAAGCCCTTCCCGCAGTCGGTGCAGCGGAAGGGCCTCTCATCCGTGTGCGTCCGCTCGTGCTGCAGGAGATGTGACCTGGTCTGAAACCTCTTCCCACATTCCCCACAATGATAGGGCCGTTCCCTGGTATGGATGAGTTGGTGGGTGTGGAGGGTGGAGCTGCAACTGAAGCCCTTCCCACATTCCCCACATGTGTACGGCCATTCCCCACTGTGGATGTGCTTGTGCCGGATCAGGTTGGAGCTGTCACTGAAGCTCTTCCCACATTCCCCACACTTGTAGGGACGTTCCCCAGTGTGGATGCGCTGGTGTTTGTGGAGGTTGGAGCTCTGCCTGAAGCTCTTCCCACATTCCTCACACATGTAGGGCCATTCCCCAGTGTGGATGTGCTGGTGGATGAGGAGGTGGGAGTTCTTCCTGAAGCTCTTCCCACATTCCAAGCACCTGAAGAGCTTCTCCCTGCTGGGAGGCTGCTCAGGGACCACCAGCTCAGAGCTTCCTCTCAAGCTCTGGCCACCTTCCCAGCACAGGCTGGCTCTTTCCTCCTCAGAGCACCCTGGGATGGCTTTGGAGCCCCTCCTGCGGGGGGATCTCCGGCCCTTTTCCTCCCCGCTGCCTTCCTGCGCCGGGGCGCCCTTCAAAACGGCCTCTCCCACCAGGGTCTCACGGGGGGATTTGTCCTCCGGGCTCTCCGTCCTCACCTCGGGGCCTGGGGCAGGAAGCAAGAAGGACAGGCAGGGGATTTGCCTCCGGCCCACAGGGAAGGCCAAGGACATCCCCCCAACTCCGGCCCCGGCAGGACGGCGGCGCCAGCGGGGTTGTCCTGCAGCCGGGGCCACGCTCGGCTGACAGAGCCAGCACAACACCCGCCCAAAGGGACACTGACTTCCTCCTCACCTGCCTGGGGGGACCAAGGCATCTTCCTCTTCCTCGCAGCCTCCTCCTCCATCCGCCCAAGCTTTGGGAAGGACAAATCCTGATGGGGGGGAAAACAAGGGCTGAGCGCGTTGGCTTGGGGGTTCCTCCTGCCCAAGTCCATCTCTAGAACTCACCGGGCATCCTGTGACCATAAAAATCTCCAAAATACCAAGATTCAGACAATATCAAGAAGACCCTCGCCCCCCCAAACTGCAAAAAGTTACAGTTAAGCCAAAAAATACTCCAAACTATGAACATGCAGCGCAAAAAAATTCTCCCAGAAATTCCTCCTCTCTGGTCTCTTCCCTCTGGGGTTCAGAGGGTCTCCCCTGACTGACCCTCTGACTCCTCTGGGGTGTTGGGGGTCCCAAGAGTTCCTTCTCCTCTGACTCTCACCTTCGGGGTGCCATATTCCCAGACATTCTCCCCTTCCACGGTTTCCACTTTGTTGTCCCAGGGATCCCAGGGGTCCCCACTGTCCAAGTTTCCCCTTCTCCACGCCCCCCGTTTCAGGCTCCCTTGGGTCCTGGGGCTCCTCCTTCTCCGTGCTCCCCCCTCCAGGCTGCCGGGGATCCCCCAGCTCTGCCATCTCCCCGCTCCACCCTCCACACTCGGCAGCTCCCGGGCTCCACACCCACCCCCGGCACTCCTGGGGGGCCCCAAACCCGCTGTGTCCCCCCCGCTGGCACCGGGCTGACAATGGAGCCGGCGGGGCCTGACCCAGCAACACCAACCCCCACCATGGGGGGGACCCACATCCCCCTGCCCACCGCCGGGGCTCTGCCACCAACCCAGCCTGGCACCCCCAAAAAACACCTCCTGCCCACCCCCAAGAGCACCCAGGGGTGGAGCAAGAACAGGAACAGCAGGAAAACAATTGCCCCCCATCCCATGGGTGCCCGGGAATGGGAAACTTGTACTAGATATCCTGGGGGGAGCACGGGGGGTCAGGACATACTGAGGCTGCCAGCACAGATTTCCTTGCAAAGTCTGCAGTGGGTCAAGCTCTGCAGAGGAGATTGTGCCCCATGCATGGGATTGCAGAGGCTCCCTCAGGTCCCCAGCAGGAATCAGCAACCAGGAATAGACACAAAAGGCCCCCCCAAAGAGTTCTGGGGGAGTGTCCTGTAGGGAGGGGACAGTGTCACCCCACCAGGGCAGGGCTGGCAAGTGGGAGGCTGCTCCAGGGCTCTGCAAGAGGCCTCGTGCTCTGCTCAGCCCCAGCAGTGCCTGGTACCAACACCCCCGGCTGCCCCCGGCCCTGGGCAGCTCTGCTGCCACAGGCTGTGCCCTCACCGTGGCCCTGCAATGGCCCTGCCTGTCCCTCACCCGGGGCCCTGCCCGTGGCCCTGTCCCTTGGCTCTCTCTCTGCCAGCTCAGTGTGGGGCACACGGGCTGGGGGTCCCTCCCAAGCCCCCCGGGCAGCCGGCGTTGGCTGGGGGGATGTGAGGGCTGGGCCTGCTCAGCACAGCCCCGGCCTCGTGCCCAGCGCCTCTTTCCTGACCCACACAAGAGCTTCCCGGCCCCCCCCAGGGCTCCCCTGCTGCTGCCTCTGCTCCTGGCCCTGCCTTTGCTGCTCCCTTGGCTGGGGCAGCGGCTGCAGGGGGGGATGGCAGCAGCTTCAGCTCCACGGCACTTCCTGGGGGGAGCTCAGCCCGGGGGGACGGGCAGGGACCTGATGGGGATGGACAGGGGCCCAGCAGGGACAGACAGGGCCTGCAGGGGAAGGCACAGGGACAACCTGGACCCCACACTGCCAGGGCTGTCTCTGCTCCTCCTTGCAGGCTCCGTGGCCAGGCACAGTTTGTGTTCCTGGGTGCCCACCATCTCAGCACTTGGAGACGCTCAAATCAGCGCCCGCAGCTCTGCAGCAAAGCCCCAGCTCACCTGGCACACAGGGGATGGACACAGCACCTGCTCGGGGATGGGCATGCACAGCTTTGTCTCTTCCCCACCACGGGGCTCTCCTTCCTCAGCAGCACCTCTGCCTTGCACTTATTCTCAGCCTCACCTCAGGGACAGCTCTGGGCTCACCTCCCGCCACTTCTCAGCCTCACCTCAGGGCCTGGGCTCAAGGACAGGAACCTGCAGGGAGGGGACATCAGGTGCAAGCTGAGGGCTGCCTGCTTGCACTGGCCTCTGGGCTTCTTTCTCCTTCTACAACCAGCCCACAACTCAGCCTGCTTTTCTAACACCACACATTTACAGACTAACCTTGCAGATAGATATGGACAGACATCTCGATCACCCTGGGGATAGAGCCTCAAGCATGTGCTGCCACAGGAATGGCAATCACAGAATCACAGAATCAGCCACGTTGGAAAAGACCTCCGAGATCATCAAGTCCAACCCTGGATCCAACCCCGCCGTGCTTCCCAGACCATGGCACTGAGGCCACATCCACTCTCACCTTCAACACCTCCAGGGACGCTGACTCCACCCCCTCCCTGCCCAGCCCATTCCAAGCCCTGATTACTCTCTCGGCAAAAAATTGCTTCCCAATATCCAACCTAAACCTCCCCTGGCACAGCTCAAGACCCAGCCCTCTTGTCCTACTGCTGCTTCCTGGCAGAACAGCCCCACCCCCACCTGGCTCCAACCTCCTGGCAGGGACTTGCAGACAGTCAGGAGGTCTCCCCTGAGCCTCCTCTTCTCCAGCCTCAACCCCCAGCTCCCTCAGCCTCTCCTCACACCACTTGTGCTCCACTCCCTTCCCCAGCCTCGCTGCTCTTCTCTGCACCTGCTCCAGCCCCTCCAGGGCCTTCCTCAACTCAGGGGCCCAGAGCTGGACACAGCACTCCAGGGGTGGCCTCACCAGCGCTCACTCCAGACCAACAATCACTTCCCTGCTCCTGCTGACACACTCTTCCTCACACAGCCCACCAGCCATTGGCCCTCTTGGCCACCTGGCCACACTCTGCCTCCTCTTCAGCTGCCTGTCCATCCCCACTCCCAGCTCCCTTTCTGCCTGCCTGCTCTCCAGACACTCTGGCCCCAGCCCGGGGGGCTGACGGGGCTTCCTGTGGCCAAAGGGCAGGACCCGGCCCTTGGCCTGCTTGACCCTCATCCCCTTGCAATCAGCCCATGGATCCAGCTGGGCCAGGTCCCTCTGCAGAGCCCTCCTGCCTTCCAGCACATCAACACACCCCCAGCTTGGGGTCAGCTGCACATTTGCTGATGAAATGCCTGGTTCTGCAGCAGCTGCAGATGCTCAAGGGGCAGCAGGAACAAGTCAGGGGCCTGGGGGGGCCTGGGGGGCTTTGGGGTGCGGGAGGGTCCTGGGGGAGCTGGGGAGGGGCTTTGGGGATTGGGGGTACAAACCAGGACAGACCAGGACAGACCAGTACCTCCTCACTGCTCCCCAGATCTCTCCTGGAGCTGGGCCACCTTGTCGTGGGACACCTGAGCTCCCCCCAGTGCCCTCCCAGTACAGCCCAGTGCCCCCAGTACAGCCCACTGTGTTCCTGCTGCCGGGTGATCCCTTTTTGAGGGTTGGAAGGGATTTGAAGGGGGGCTGGGGGAGATTTGAAGGGATCCGGGGGGATGGTTGGATGGGGATTTGGGGGGTTTTGGGGGTCTTTGATTGCATTTGGGGGAGCTAAAATGGGTTTTGGGGGCATTGGGGCATCAAAGGGATCTGTGGGGGGAGAGGATTAAAGGGAAAACGGAGGTTAGGGGACATTTGGGGGGGCTTAATGGGGCCTGGGGGGGAGAGGAGGGGCTGCACCACAAGCAGGTGATCCCTGATGTCCCGAAGACCCTCCTGGTGTCCACAGTTCCCCCCCTGACACCCCCAATTCCACTGTCCCCAAACCCCATTCCTGATGTCCCCAACGCTCCATCTCATCCCCCTGGACCCTCTGACACCAAACTCATCCCCCCTCCCCACCATGCTCACAGAAAGGCCAAGGGCATCTGGGGACACACTGGGGACAGCTGGGGGGCTTTGGGGGGCACTGGGGGATTACTGGGGGATGCTGGGACACACTGGGGGGAACCAGGGGGCACTGGGAGGGACTGGGGCGTTACTGAGGGACACTGGGAGGGCACTGGGAGGGACTGGAGGTGAACTGGGGCACACTGGGGGGCACTGGCAGAGAACTGGGGAGTTACTGGGAGATTACCAGGACACACGGGGGGACACTGGGAGGTTACGGGGCCAAACTGGGGGTTACTGGGTGCTCACTGCAGGATCACTGGGCCATACTGGGGGGCAGTGGGAGGTCACTGGGACACACTGGCTGGTCACTGAGGGGGTTACTGGGCCATACTGAGGGTCACTGGGAGGTCACTGGGATATACTGGGGGCACTGGGATCCCCTTACCCAGATGTGGTACATCTCCCTCCGGATTTTGGGGGGCATCCCTAGGCCCCCTCCCCTGGGAGCTGGGGGACCCCCTGAACCCACTGCTGGGCTTTAGGGGACCCCCTAAAATCCCCTCAAAACCCCTGAAATCCCCCCCTCGACCCATCGAAACCTCCTCAAGGACCCCTCATCCCTCCCCAGCACCCCCTAAACCCTCTCAGTGACCTGCAAAACCCACTTGAGACTCCCCAAGCCCATTCAGGGACCCCCAATCCCCCTCACGGACCCTCAGAACCGTCTGGGACACCTTAAACCCCCTAGAGCCCCCAAAACTGCCTCGAAGGTCCCCGCAAAGCCCCCCAGGAACCCCAAACCTCCTCACAGACCCCCAAAGCCCACCTGGGACCCCCCAAATCTTCTCAGAAACCAAAACCCCATCAGAGCCGCCCAAACCCCTTCAGGGACCTTCAACCTCCCCCCTGAGTCCCCTCAGGACACCGAACCCCCTCAGGACCCCTCAAAACGTTCCCGGGAACCCCCGAACCCCCCCGCTAAGCCCTCCCGAGCCCTCCAGCCTTCCCACCCACAGCCGCGCTCCCCGCAGCCCCGAGACGATCCCCAGACCCCGCTCTCGCCGCCCCCCGCCAGCTCTCACAGCGAAGTGCAGCGACCGGCACCTTCTCCCCCTCACGCCACGAGGCCAACATGGCGCTCGCTCTGCCCGCCCTCCGCCTTTACAGACCCGCCCCTCAGCCAATCAGCGCGCGGCCCCGGCCCCGGCCCGCCCTCCGCCTGCGCGGTGCATTGTGGGAGTTGTAGTCCTTGCGGCGGGAGGATCGGACTGTTTGGGTTTTTGTTTTTCTGTCTTCTTTTATTTTCTCTTTTTTCTTTCTTTCTTTCCTTATTTCTTAATATTTCTGCGTGCTTCCAATCTCCTTTTCTTGCTTCCCTTTAATTTCTCTCACATCTTTGTTCGTTTTTCTCTTTTCATTTGTTTTTGTTTTTTTCTTTTCAATTTCTGATCTCTTTTTTTGCCGGTTTTTTAGTTCTCTTCTTTCTTTCTTTTCTCTTTTTTTCCTGTTTTTTCTTTCTTTTTTTCTCTTTTTTCTCCTTTTTCTCTTTTTTCTCCCTTTTTTAAAAATTTTTTTTTCTTATTTTTCCCTTTTCCTTTTTTTATACATTGTTTTCTATCAGTTGTTCTTTCAAGGAAGATTTAAACACATATCAAAAGAATCTCCAGGTACATATCTTACAACAACAGATAATCTGCCATTGTTCCAGGTTTGTGAGGATTCCCAAGATCACAAACACCGAGATATCAAGGGTGAAAGTGAAGCAACTTTATCCTGTCCCTTGCCCCAGCCTTCAATCCACACCCAGCCCCGGATTTCTGCAAAGCCGCTGGGCAGGAGCAGGAGATGGAGCTGGTGCTCGGCGGGAGGGGCAGCAACAACAAACCCGGGTCTTTGGCACAGGGGAAGGAATTTAGTGCTTGAGGGGTTACATTCCACAGGCTGCCCTGGGGATCAGCTCATGCTCGGACAGTGAGAACAGCAAGAACATTCCTAATAAAAATGGCAGAGGGAAGGGAGCGGAGGGGGAGCAGGGGCAGGAAAAGGAAGCAGAGCGGTGGAAGATGGGCTGGGGCGGTCGGGGCTGGGGGAAGGCAGGCTGGACAATGCCTTGTTTGGTCCAGCAGCTGGACCAGCTCCAGGGCAGATGTCGGGGGAGCCTCTGCCACAGGGACATGGACAAACAGACGCTACAAAAGCTCTCAGAGGGGTTGGGGGCTCTGGGCGGGGCTGCGCTCTCGCCTCAAGCCAGGATATCCCAGGGCAGTGGAACAGCAATTCCTGTCAGCTCCCAGCAAAGATTATTGGCGTTTGCACTGGGCAAATAGTGACGCTCCAGCTTCTTCTGCTCTTTTTAGAACTTTGAGCTTGCAGTCGGGTAGAAGGGCTGGGGGGGAGTGGGAAGAGACCCACTGAGGGGCACATCTCAGCCCTCAGTTAGATGGAGCTAAACCCCTGATCTTGCTTAGGAAGAGCTGCTGATGCTCAGTTTTCTTCTTTCCCTTCTGCTTTAGTGGGATATTACATTTCCCTGCAGTATTGGTGATAGAATGCTATGTCAGCTGGAATGGTTTGGTTCTTACAGAAAGCATAAATGCATTTTAAGGAAGGTATTTTTACATAGGTGAGGCCTCCAAAAAAAAACCAAAAAACCCCAAAGGTTATATAAGTGCAGAATAAAGTGAACTTTGGGGTTTTCTTTTAAATTCTTGGGTAGAAAAGCCATCCCAGTTAGGGACAGCAATTTATTGCATTGCTGAAAAAAAACCAACAAACAAACAAAAAAAGAAATCTGACTTTGTTCTCTTTCAGATTTGTTTTTGATCATAATAATCCTTCTAGTGAAAAGAGCTAATTTACTATCTCTAGAGGAATGTTTTAGGTGTGATTATCACAATATCACAGCTGCTGAAAAGGTCTAAAATAGGACACTGACCTTGAACGTGTTCCTGCGTTTAGGATGTGGTACTTAGCATTCAAGAGACAATAGAACTGCAACTCATTTATTAATGTATCATCTCAAAATGTTCACTCTTGCTCTGTACAGACATGCCACAAGGATTGCAGAAAGCTTGCAGTATCCCAGGAAGTACATGTGGTATTTTATCAGTGTAAATATGTGTAAGATTTTCAAGATTTCTGCTGGCAACACTCCATAACTAAAGTAAGTTTTCCCTTTGCTACTGCACTAGTTTATGATTTCACTTTTACTGACATTCCACCAGTCATAGTATTAGCTTCACCAAAAGAAAGGGAAATAATCCTGCATTAATTAGAGCAACTGAATTCCCTCACTCATCTTATCCTTGGCTGTCTGGGACAGTGATGCACTTCAGCTTCCCTACAGAAACTTCCACTAAAAAAGAGTTTGGGGTGATAGTGAGAGATCCATATTGAAGGGTGTGCCTGAATTATCTCTGGGGAGGAGACCTTTTTTGGTGGGTGACAGGCAATGTGCCTGTGGCTCCCTTTTTCTGTCTGGGTTTTTTTCCCTTTCTTTTTGTCAGAGGCTTTGGAAAAGGTGTTTTCTCAAGAGAATAATATTCATTTATAGCCATGTGAACCGTTTCTATCCTGTACCAGTGAAGGCAATCATCTAAATACCCAGACCCATGCCCTTGGAAATAAAACAAGGAGAAAATATGGAGTGTTTGTTTGAGACCAGATAAACTGAATGGAGTTCAGTAACAAGGTAAGGCAATTGCTGTTGTTTCACAGAGACATTTCTTTGTCTGCTGGAACTGAGGGCAGCAGCAAAAGCTAAAAGCCTTGCTCTGTGGCTTTGTGAACACACTGTGGGTAAGTTCAAAGGAGCATTCAGAGGTTGTGTTGTGTGAGCCTTTTCCCCTCAGATCAAAACAAGGAGTAATTAATGCTAAATCCAGCAGGTGGCTTTCAAGTCATAACTTGGTCCAGTTTGTCCAACTGTGTCCGAACAGGTGAGGAAAATCTGGAACTTTAGAAGGGTTAGTTTTTTACCTCATTAGCAGGATATCCAGGGGTGCACCAAGTGCCTGCCAGTGAGGAGCACAAGAGACCAGGAGACAGTGACAATATTGTTCTAATGTTGATCTCACTGGAGCACAGAGTGAGATCACACCTGAGTTATGTTTCTTTAATTAGTGATTGGGAATAAAGAGGAAATCACATATTTGATGACACTTTAGGATTTATTTCACACTCTTAGCAATAAGGTATTTTCCAGCTGGACTTTGAATAAGGTTCCATGGTATATTGCAAATTTCTATCTCAAGTTAACAGTCTACTTCTTCCCAAAGAAATTCTCAGCAGCTAACACCCTTTCATCATCTGGCTCTTTCCCTGATGCCTTGAGCTTGTTGCTCCTTTTGGTAAATACCCATTTGACACAATGCACTGGGCAGCTTCTGCCAAGTGCCACTGAATCTCACTTCTTCCCTTGCCTTGAGGTAGTTGTGCTTTAAGAATCTGGCTCTTCTGAAATGTCTACAGTATTTCAATGGGAAGAAGCTTCAAGATGTGCTGTTTGGCACACAGGAAAAATGACCTGCCCAGAGAGCCATGGAAATGTAGGTGCTGCTCAGTAATACCCCTGGACTGGGACAGGCACTGCTGACAATGTTTTCCTTCCCCTCTCTGATTCCATTCCCACTGTTTTGTACAGACTCCTTGGGGTCAGATTTTGCACTGTACAGTTTGATAAGTTAGTGCAGATGTGTGTTTGCAGGCATGTTCTTCTTCTGTATTTCCTGATAACATTCAGTAAACTGATACCTGGCTTCAGCTTTTTTTTCCTCCATAGTACTATTTTTATTTATTTCTATAGAACAGCTGGAGAAAATGAAGGTACACTTAGCCCCAGTTTACTTGCTGCTGTAATCTCTTCACCTTTTTTTCTTTTCCCCTCCCCCAGACTGATGGGTAGCTGTGAAACCCAAGGTCAGGAATGTGGTTGGAATTCCAGGCCCCAGTCTGGGGGAGGGGACACTTTCAGTCCCCAGGGGAAGAAGCCACTGCTTTGTTTATCAACAGGCAAAGGACAGCCCAGGATTTCTGGCTCTCCAAGCAGCAGCACTGGCAGGGAAGAGCTGCTGGCTTGGATGGCAGAGGGTTGAGAGAAAAGTAGTGATGGCTCACAGGGGGAGAGGAGAAATGTGTTATTTGGGGGTGTAAAGCGGGGGGGATGACAAGCTAACAAGGTAGTGGAAGCCACGGGAACAGGAAAAGGAGGGCTTAGAGGAGACAGATCAGGACAGAAGGAAGGACCATCATGTTTCAGCACCTGAATATCAAATCTTAGGAGAGAATGAACGAAAATAGAAACGAAGCTCACCTGTCCTTTGGTGAGTTTCCAGATGGATCAGCTGTCATATTTTAAGGAGGGTGTATTCCAGGGAACTTAACACAGAAAAGTGACCCCATCAAATGACACATGTATAGGGATTCCTTATGGGTGATTTTTATATGAGAGAACACATACACATGCAAAGATTTGAAAGCATTTTGGAATAAAAACTATTGAAAAAGAGCCATTTTGGGTATAAATCTATAAAAAGACACTTGGAGAGATACTCAGTACAAACAATATATTTGCATTTTCATGTTTTCCTCATGTGCACATGTAAATCAGTTTGTAGGACCTGTATTTTGAGTTCATATAGTCATACAGAGAACTATACATAAAGACATCATATTGAAGTTCTGATTTGATCCCAAAATCTATGTTTATCAAATTGTTACTTAAAGATGTTCTAATACAGTACCGTGCATTAGTACCTCTCATTTTAAAATGTGTTAAAAACAGATTTTTTTTTTTTGTCCCTGATGTTTCTACAGAGTACTTATATTTTACTCGTCATTTCAGAGCTCTTTAATCCAGTGCTCACCAGCCAATCTACATCTTGATGACAGAGTTCCCATTTAACAATATAGACAGCATAATGCTACTGGTAATTAAGCTTTTACTGCCTGCTTTTCTACAGTGGTCTGAGCTGTAGTTTTGCTGTGGTGGTTCTGATTCCTAAATTTAAATGTATTTATACCATGTTTGTAGGAAGCAGGCACAGTCTTCACATCAGGTTAAATACATAACACTGGAATCTCTCTGCTGTTAACAGGCACAAACATGTCAATTGAACCTGTATGTTTTGGAATTTGGTTCTGTTGCTGTATTTACTTGCTAAAATGCTTTGAAACAGATCTGGAGAGGGCATTTGTGTTTCCATTTGTGAATGGTATTACTGCATTTTGAGGGTGTGCACTGATTTGTTTTGATCTAAAAGACTGCCATTTGCATCATGTTAGGGCTCCAGTCACAAAAGATTTTGTAAGGGCTGAGCTGCATTCTAAGAAATTATTGTCTTTCCAGTGTTGGTTGTTTTTTTCTTTTTTTCTGGCCAGAAAAAGCCTGTGTCTGTTTTTGCTGGTAGGGGCAGAAACACTTTGAACCCGGAAAATAAGTATGGCCTCTTAGTGGTAATTTTAAGGAAAGGTAGTAGCTTCTGAGAGAAAAAATGCATCCCTAATTCATTACTGATTCTTTCAACACAGAGTTCTGGGAGTGTGTTTCAGCGCAAACAGTGTCTCTAAAGTTGAGTGTGGTCATTGTGCTGGAAGAAGTTTAACCAGGGACCTTTCATGTGACAGAGAAGAACAACTCTGAGCTGGCTCTGAGCAGTGGTTGCTGGAACTGGGCTCGGTGATGTTTACGCAGGCGTACCCACAGGGCTGGGGGTTTAATGCCCTTGCAGTTCAGCAAAACTTGCTTTACAAAAGAACTAAACCCCCAAACACTGCAGAGGTCTGGGCACCCTCCCAGATTTACTAATGCAGAGCCAGGACAGCACAGCCCTTGGCTCATTAAAATGAGGCTGAGTTAGTGCACTCTGATCCCTGCACACTCACAGAGGAAATGGAGCAGTTCTGGAGCTCTGATTTCTCTTTCTTATGTCTAAATACACACATCTAAAGGTCCAAATATTCGCACAGGGTGTAGATATAATATATATATGTTAGGATGCAGCTCTAATCTGTACAGGAGCACACGCAGCTGTATTCGCTCCCAGTTTCACCCAGGATGTTAAGGAATGGATTTGAGGGCTCCTTTTGTTAGGAATGTCTGGTGGTTTTTTTCCTAGCTAAGTAGAGAAGGAGGCTTTACATTTTTAAATAGTTAATGATATAATTGTTATGGTTTTATATATCATATTGTATATACACACATATTCATATACGAGTGTATACACTCTCCTGTGTCCCTTCTGTGTTCCGTGCTATGGAGTGACAATATTTTTGTTCTAAGCTAATTCACTGCTGCTGTTTTGGGTACAACTAATGTCAAGCAGCAAACCTGTAACATGCCAGAAACAGGCTACAGTGTGTTGAAGACACAGCTTATGTTTGATTGTGTAAATACAGAGAGTTAGTTGGGTTTATCTGATAGCCTGGCAGAAGGAGAGAGGAGCAGGACAAACTGTTTTCAGTAACTGTGCTGTTCAGACACCTGATAAGATGGAGAGTGCTTTGGAACTACTGATGTGCTTTGAATAAGAAAAGAATAATCAGGTCCATTGGCACTGGCTTATCAGGAAGGCAGTAAAATGCCAGCACTTTTACATGAGCAAAAGGAAATGTTTTAGACAATTTGGGTCATTTTTCCATTGACATTAAATAGCAGGGTGCTTCTGAGTGTGCTGTAAGGAGTGGAAGGATTTATTACCTTGACAGAATGACAGGTGAATGTGTTCAGAGAGGAGTCCTCAGCAACAAGAACAGCTCTTTGGATAAGTGGCCACATCTATTCCTGCTTTTGGTAGAGATTCAGGAATTCTCTCCTTTCTTTCTCCCTGAAGTGCAGTGGCTCACTTACAATGTGCAGTTTTTCAGAGTGTCACACACTTGTGCATTTTGTAATATCCTGGCAGCATGTTTGATATTGGGCGTGTAACAGGCTGTTCATAAAATAATGCTGGATCACTGACTGGTGTGTCCTCTGCCTTCAGTCCCTGGGTATTTTCATGTTCCAAAAAGAATATATCTCAGCCTGTGCTGGGAAGGGAAGGTGGGATTCACCATTAACTTACCCCAGCAGGCATGAAACATGCTCAGATGCACTATTGTCTTCTCAAAGTTTACTGATTTTTATTTTTGTACCTTTTCAAAATTGATTTCTAGGTTCTTTCACATGCTTACAATTAATTTGGGGAGATTCAAATTCGATCAATGACAGTGCACAAACACATTTGATTGATTTTGGATTCTAATTGATTCCTGTCAATGAGATCCCTGTGACACTCTGAAATCAATGATATGTGAGTCAACCAAGGCACCACTGTTCTGTACATTAGGCAGCAGCTGGGAATTTAGGAACTAAATGTTCACAAGCCATAAATGGAGAAAATGTTTAGATTTCAATAGCCCTTTGTTTGGCATTTATTCACCCAAATATGTTTCTTGGGAAAGTTAGTTTTCCAAAGGGCAGGCTTTCAGTGAAAGAAAGGTCATTGATTTAAGGTTTATTACATTTTAGCTAAAAACAACAGGCTCCATTTGGGTGTAAAATAATTTAAGTATTTCCTGCAGGCAACCTTCATGCTTTAGAGCTGTTGCTCAAAGGTTTCATTCTTCTATGAAGGTGTCAACTGTAAATATAAAAATGCATCACTGAAAATGTAATGGTTCAAAGATTCTAACTGAAATAAAAATTCCTGCCTGGGAAAGCACTATAATCAAAATAAAGTGCTCTTAACTTTTTTTTTCCTGTGGAGGCCGCACTTGAAAAGAGTGCTTCAAGGCAGCAGGGTTGGTAGGGAATGCCAATTGTTATTCATTTATTTATCTACTCTCCCCCACAGATGATGATAGTCCAGCTTTGGAATCAGCAACACACTTCAGCCACTAATACAAGGCAATATATGAGCTGCTGCTGCTTCCAAAATGCAGTATCCTGGCACTTCAGTCAACTTTATAATCTGGCAGGAACCCACTTGGCAATATTAAAATCTAGTTCTGAAAAACTTTTATTTTTGAAAGCCTTTTATGTCTTTTTCTATCTTTTTAGCATATATTCAATTTCTTGGGAGCAGTGGCCAGGATGTTCACTTGATGGATGACTGGGGTGGGGAGTCTCCCCTCACCCCCGGCTTTTTTTTTCCTCCCCTTTAATTTTAAAAAGAGGTGTGATAATTGTGCATTAGGTAATGCTGGAACAGGAATCCTGCAGATGCAGCTGTTTGACACCATTAACGTGGGGGGTTTGTACCATTGTTAGGTAAGTTAGCAGAGATTTTCCAAGCTGAGAAGGACAGCCTGCTGCCAAGCTCTGGCATCTGTCTTAAGAAGTCTTTTGCTTCAAGGATGCCCTGAGGAAAATGATGACTGGATGCTTTTCTGAAGGCACAAAGGGCCTCTTTTCTCTTCCACAGCATTCAGAATGGGACTCCTTGTTCCAGCCTGCCTGCTCAGGGTTTTGTGGTGCTGGGTCAGGGTTTTCATGGGGGTTTTCTCCTGGGATAAAGTTGTGTACAGTGAATATTGATTATTCATCCCATGTCTTGGTCACTGTCTGCATCTTGAATTTGACCCACAGTCTGTGTAAATGAGGAATGCATTGAAACAAAGGCAAGGATCCTTCAGTGACTTGTTTCTGTGAGTTCAATCTTCTGAGACCTCTGATGAGTCTGGCAGGGCAGTGCCTGTGTGCAGAGGGGCAGGGAAAGAGAGTCCCAGCACAGCAGCAGTGCCAGGGAGCAGCAGCATTTGGCCTGTTGAGAGCTGCTCTTTTTCTCCTGCCACCCTCCCCTTCTGGGCCTGGGCTGAGGCCTCAGTGCTCTGGGCCTTGGTCCCTGGGCCGGGCTGGGTCAGTCCTGTGCCCATGGCCCTGCTGGCATGAGCTGGGCTCCACTGCACTCTTGCCACCACACAAGGGGCTCCATTTGCTCCAGGCACAGCCTGAAGCCTCAGCTCTTCTTCTCCAGGGCTCTCAAGAACAAGGCCAAGGAGCAGACTCTCCAGAGGGTCCTTGCCTTGCTGGTTTCTCCCTGGAGTCCGTGTGCTGCCCTCAGGGTGCCACTGTGGGGGCTGAGGCTGCTCCAGCTGGTGCTGGTGGTGGCCAGTGCCCCTGGAGATGGCAAATGGGGCCTGAGGAGCCCGGGGCCGATTCTCTGCTGCTGGGCTGGGGAGCGGGGCTGGCCCTGGGGCTGCAGGAGCTGCCTGAGCTGATGATGTGCTGAGCATTGCAGCCCCAGAGGGCCTGTCCCTGAGCTCCATGGCCTCCATGTCCTGCTGCAGGGCCAGCCCTGAGTGTGCTGCTCTGCTGGGCTGGGGCAGGGGCAGGGAGATGGGGGAGCAGGGAGGGGCTGGACTGGGCAGTGCCAGGGAGGGGAAAACCCCAATGTTGAGCTGAAGTGTGTGAGTGGGCAGGGTGGGGGCTCTGCAGGGCTGAGGGGCCTCCAGCCCCTGGCAGTGGCAGCAGGAGCCAGGGAGACACTGCCCGTGCTGCCAGGAACTGGGGTGTGTGTGCAAGGGAAGGACTCGTGTCCCTGCACAGCCCTGGGGGTGTGAGCAGGGCAGGAGCCCAGCTCAGCTCTGGAGCCCTCTCAGAGCCCTGACAGGTCTGGGGTGACTCCAGGAACAGCCTTCACTGGCCCAGGGACATTCATCTCCCCAGCCTCACACACATCCCCTGCAAATGGCCCTGTCTCCTCCATCACCCTCCTCTACCTTTCTGGCCTGGCCCTTTCATTCCACACCAGCAAAGCAGCCTGGGCACCATCTCACCTGGGCACTCAGAGGGCTTCTGTGAGCAGCAGGGGCAGATTTCTCTGGAAGGTGCATTTGTCCCCTGTCCCATGGCACAGGGCACAGCTCAGAGGATGAATACACTCCCAGGCACACACATCCTGGAGAGCTTTTTCAAGACAAAAATAGGGAGAGGAAGAACAGAAGAGGCAAAATTAGAGAGATGAAAGGTGCCCCAAAAATCAGGAGCTTCCTCTGAGCCATGTTTCCATAACTGAATAATTGGTGGGATATTTAGTTTGATAAGTAGCTGCAAAAAACCTATTCATGTACATAGTGAAAGAATCAGCTTAATATATATAGAAGGTGCTGTCAATGAGAAAAACTGGAGAAAAATTGTTGAAATTAAAAAAAAAAAAAAAGGTCTGACAATGCTGGCCAGGAAGCCTTCAGCAATTCCCAAGAGTTCTGTTCTGCAGAGGTTTCAAGTGTCTCCTAAATTCCACACTCCTGGCTTCAGGCAGAGCAGTCCCAGAGCTGGCCACTGCCCAGAGACGCCCTGGGGCAGCTCCAGTGCCCAAGTGGGACAAGTGCCCCAGGGTGTGTGGGAGCCCTTTGGAGCAGGAGCTGGTGGGCAGGAAGGGCCCAGCTGGGGAGGGGCAGGGAGGAGGGAAGGGCCCGGCTGAGGAGGGGCAGGGAGGAGGGAAGGGCCCGGCTGAGGAGGGGCAGGGAGGAGGGAAGGGCCCGGCTGAGGAGGGACAGGGAGGAGGGAAGGGCCCGGCTGAGGAGGGGCAGGGAGGAGGGAAGGGCCCGGCTGAGGGAGGGCCCTCTCCAGCCCACAGCACACCGGTGCCCTCGGGGGCCCAGGCTGAGGAGGGCCCTGTCCAGCCCACAGCACACCGGTGCCCTCGGGGGCCCAGGCTGAGGAGGTTCCTCTCCAGCCCACAGCACACCGGTGCCCTCGGGGGCCCAGGCTGAGGAGGTTCCTCTCCAGCCCACAGCACACCGGTGCCCTCGGGGGCCCAGGCTGAGGAGGTTCCTCTCCAGCCCACAGCACACCGGTGCCCTCGGGGCTGCGCTGCCGGGGCTGTTCCCGGGCACTGACTGGGGAATCTCCCGGGGTGCCCCGCGCGAGGCGGGGGCGGGGCGGAGGGCGGGCGGGGGGCGTGGCCGCGCGCTGATTGGCTGCGGCGGGGGGGTGTCCATGCGAAGCGCGCGAAGGGCGCCATCTTTGGCGCGGGGGGATTCGGGGGCGGCGGCCCCGGGAAAAGCTGCGCTCGGGTGTGTGAGCTGGGGGGGTCTGCGGGGGGAGCGGGGTCTGGGGATCCCCTCGGGGGCTGCGGGGAGCGCGGCTGGGGTGGAAAGGCTGGAGGGCTCGGGAGGGCTTAGCAGAGGAGTTCAGGGGTTCCCGAGGAGATTTTGAGGGGTCCCTGAGGGGGTTCGGTGTCCTGAGGGGACTCGGGGGGGGGGGAGGTTGAAGGTCCCTGAAGGGGTTTGGGAGTCCCTGAGGGCTTTTTGGTTTCTGAGGAGATTGGGGGTCCCAGGTGGGCTTGGGGGATCTCTGTGGGGGTTTGGGGGTCCTGGGTGGGTTTTGTGGGGACGTTTGCAGCAGTTTTTGTGATCTCTAGGTGGTTCCAGACGGCTTTAAGTCTCCCTTAGAGGGACTGGGGGGATCCCTGAATGGGCTTGGGGGGTCCCAGGTGTGTTTTGCGGGTCACTGAGAGGGTTTGGGGGGCCCAGGGTGGATGAGGTCTCTTAGGAGAGTTGGGGGGTCCTTGAGGAGGTTTCGATGGGTCCTGGGGTGGATTTATGAGGGGATTTCAGGGGTTTTAAAGGGATTTTGTGGAGTCCCCTAAAGCCCAGCAGTGGATTCGGGGGGTCCCCCAGCCCCCAGGGGAGGGGTCCTAGGGATGCTCCCCAAAATCAGAGGGGGGAGATATACTACATCCGGTAAGGGGATCCCAATGCCCCCAGTATATCCCAATAACCTCCCAGTGACCCTCAGTTTGGCCCAGTAACCCTCCAGTGACCACCCAATGTATCCCAGGGAGCACCCAGTAACTCCCAGTATGGCCCGATAACCTCCCAGTGTCCCCCCCGTGTGTCCTGGTATCCCCCAGTAACTCCCCAGTTCTCTGCCAGTGCCCCCCAGTGTGCCCCAGTTGCCCCCTAGTCCCTCCCAGTGCCCTCTCAGTGTCTCTCAGTAACCCCCCGGTCCTCCCAGTGCCCCCTGGTTCCCCCCAGTGTGTCCCAGTATCCCCCAGTAAACACCCAGTGCCCCCCAAAGCCCCCCGACTGTCCCCAGCGTGTCCCCAGATGCCCTTGGCCTTTCTGTGAGCGTGGCGGGGAGGGGGGATGTTTTTGGTGTCAGAGTCCGGGGGGGCTCCTGGGGTGAGATGGAAGGGTGGGGACATCAGGGATGGGGTTTGGGGACAGTGGGGTGGGGTATGGGGACAGTGGAACTGGGGGGAATTATGGCCATGGAGAGGCCCTGGGGACATTGGAGACACCAGGGGGCTCTCAGGGTGTTAAGGGGGGAATTAGGGACACCAGAAGGTCTTGGGAAACCCAGGGGGGTCTCAGGACTCACCTGCTCATGGTGCTGCCCCTCCTCTTTCCCGCTAGACATAATTAACCACCTCAAATGTTTCCCAACCCCCATTTTCCTTTTAATCCCCTCCCCCTACAGATTCCTTTGACCTCCCAAGACGCCTTTTAACTTCCCTAAATGCACCCAAAGCACCCCAAAACCCCCCAAATTTTTATCCAACCACCCCCCCAAATCTCCCCCAACCCCCCCTCAAATCACTTCCAACCCCTCCCAAAGAGGGATCACCTGGCACCCTGGGACAGGAACACAGTGGGCTGTACTGGGAGGGCACTGGGCTGTACTGGGAGGGCACTGGGCTGTACTGGGAGGGCACTGGGGGGGCTCAGGTGTCCCAGGACAACGTGGCCCAGCTCCAGGAGAGATGTGGGGAGCAGTGAGGAGGTACTGGTCTGTCCTGGTTTGTACCCCCAATCCCCAAAGCCCCTCCCCAGCTCCCCCAGGACCCTCCCACACCCCAAAGCCCCCCAGGCCCCCCCAGGCCCCTGACTTGGTCCTGCTGCCCCTTGAGCATCTGCAGCTGCTGCAGAACCAGGCATTTCATCAGCAAATGTGCAGGTGACCCCAAGCTGGGGGTGTGTTGATGTGCTGGAAGGCAGGAGGGCTCTGCAGAGGGACCTGGCCCAGCTGGATCCATGGGCTGATTGCAAGGGGATGAGGTTCCAGCAGGCCAAGGGCCGGGTCCTGCCCTTTGGCCACAAGAAGCCCCGTCAGCCCCCCGGGCTGGGACCAGAGTGTCTGGAGAGCAGGCAGGCAGAAAGGGAGCTGGGAGTGGGGATGGACAGGAAGCTGAAGAGGAGGCAGAGTGTGGCCAGGTGGCCAAGAGGGCCAATGGAGTGAGGAAGTGTGGCCAATGTGTGAGGAAGAGTGTGGCAGCAGGAGCAGGGAAGTGATTGTTGGGCTGGAGTGAGCGCTGGTGAGGCCACCCCTGGAGTGCTGTGTCCAGCTCTGGGCCCTGAGTTGAGGAAGGCCCTGGAGGGGTGGAGCAGGAGCAGAGAAGAGCAGCGAGGCTGGGGAAGGGAGTGGAGCACAAGTGGTGTGAGGAGAGGCTGAGGGAGCTGGGGGTGTTGAGGCTGGAGAAGAGGAGGCTCAGGGGAGACCTCCTGACTGTCTGCAAGTCCCTGCCAGGAGGTTGGAGCCAGGTGGGGGTGGGGCTGTTCTGCCAGGAAGCAGCAGTAGGACAAGAGGGCTGGGTCTGGAGCTGTGCCAGGGGAGGTTTAGGTTGGATATTGGGAAGCAATTTTTTGCCAAGAGAGTAATGAGGCCTTGGAATGGGCTGGGCAGGGAGGGGGTGGAGTCCCCGTCCCTGGAGGTGTTGAAGGTGAGAGTGGATGTGGCCTCAGTGCCATGGTCTGGGAAGCACAGTGGGGTTGGATCCAGGGCTGGACTTGATGATCTCGGAGGTCTTTTCCAGCCCAGCTGATTCTGGGATTCTCTGATTGCCATTCCTATGGCAGCACATGCTTGAGGCTCCATCCCCAGGGTGATGGAGATGTCTGTCCATATCTATCTCCAAGGTTAGTCTGTAAATGTGTGGTGTTAGAAAAGCAGGCTGAGTTGTGGGCTGGTTGTAGAAGGAGAAAGAAGCCCCCAGCCCAGTGCAAGCAGGCAGCCCTCAGCTTGCACCTCATGTCCCCTCCCTGCAGGTTCCTGTCCTTGAGCCCAGGCCCTGAGGTGAGGCTGAGAATAAGTGCAAGGCAGAGGTGCTGCTGAGGAAGGAGAGCCCCGTGGTGGGGAATAGACAAAGCTGTGAGTGCCCATCCCTGAGCAGGTGCTGTGTCCATCCCCTGTGTGCCAGGTGAGCTGGGGCTTTGCTGCAGAGCTGCGGGCGCTGATTTGAGCGGCTGCAAGTGCTGAGATGGTGGGCACCCAGGAACACCAACTGTGCCTGGCCACGGAGCCTGCAAGGAGGAGCAGAGACAGCCGTGGCAGTGTGGGGGGCCAGGTTGTCCCTGTGCCTTCCCCTGCAGGCCCTGTCTGTCCCTGCTGGGCCCCTGTCCATCCCCATCAGGTCCCTGCCCGTCCCCCCGGGCTGAGCTCCCCCAGGAAGTGCCGTGGAGCTGAAGCTGCTGCCATCCCCCCCTGCAGCCGCTGCCCCAGCCAAGGGAGCAGCAAAGGCAGGGCCAGGAGCAGAGGCAGCAGCAGGGGAGCCCTGGGGGGGCCGGGAAGCTCTTGTGTGGGTCAGGAAAGAGGCGCTGGGCACGAGGCCGGGGCTGTGCTGAGCAGGCCCATCCCTCACATCCCCCCAGCCAACGCCGGCTGCCCGGGGGGCTTGGGAGGGACCCCCAGCCCGTGTGCCCCACACTGAGCTGGCAGAGAGAGAGCCAAGGGACAGGGCCACGGGCAGGGCCCCGGGGGAGGGACAGGCAGGGCCATTGCAGGGCCACGGTGAGGGCACAGCCTGTGGCAGCAGAGCTGCCCAGGGCCGGGGGCAGCCGGGGGTGTTGGGACCACCAGTGGTGGGGCCGAGCAGAGCACGAGGCCTCTTGCAGAGCCCTGGAGCAGCCTCCCACTTGCCAGCCCTGCCCTGGTGGGGTGACACTGTCCCCTCCCTACAGGACACTCCCCCAAAAAACTTCGTGGGGGCCTTTTGTGTCTATTCCTGGTTGCTGATTCCTGCTGGGGACCTGAGGGAGCCTCTGCAATCCCATACATGGGACACAGTCTCCTCTGCAGAGCTTGACTCACTGCAGACTTTGCAGGGAAATCTGTACTGGCAGCCCGAGTATGTCAAGACCCCCCACGCTCCCCCCGGGATATTTGGGACGAGTTCCCCCTTCCCGGGCACCCGCGGGATGGGGGGCGATTGTTCTCCTGCTGTTGCTGTTTCTGCTCCACCCTGTCCCTGCCCTTCCTGCCGCTGTGGGGTGAGCGGAGCGGCCACGATGGGAAAGGGGCGAGAGGAGCAAAAAGAGCGGGTGGGACCCCCAAAGGGAGCGCGAGGGGCGGTGGGTCACCCCCAAAGGGAGCTGGGGGAGCGGGGTTTGGGGGGCCGATGGGGAAGGGGTGGGAGAGGGGGGCTGAGGGGAGGGGAGGGAGCGGGAGCGGGGTTGCCGTGGGGGTGCCTCGGTGTCCCCGTGCCTTGATCCCTGGAGAGCGGGGGAGGCTGGAGAGAGGGGGGAGCTGTGAGAGCCCCGAGAGCTGGAGAGGGGGGAGCTCGGGCCCCCTGTGCTGAGCCAGCGGTCGGGGCCGTGCTGTTGGTGCCAAATTGCCCCTGGTCAGGCTGAGCCTGTTGCCCGTAATCCGAAAGAAACACAAACCAACAGAGTGCCGGTTTATGCGGTGCTTTATTCGGGGCCCGGGAACCTGAGGACTAGCGTCCCAAGTCAGGATTCCAAAGACCCTCATTCTCAGTTCAGCTTTTATACACAAACAAGTTTACGTGCAGTTTCCACGGCAAAACAGTTACAGTTTCCACAGCAAACCAGGTGCAGTTACAAACAAGCTTATACTTCATACTGATAACAATTAATAATCATCTACCCTCATCATAAATCTGCTTAAGTTGTCTTATCCCTAGAAACTGTTTAACAGACCTTTACCACATCCTAGGTAACAAATCGTTATATACTGCTTGACTAGATCCTTTGATTATGGTTTCCACTTCACACAAACGAGGTTGCTACTTTGGAGTGTTGCTTTCTAGGC
Organism: Pipra filicauda; assembly: GCF_003945595.2. NCBI lineage: Eukaryota > Metazoa > Chordata > Aves > Passeriformes > Pipridae > Pipra > Pipra filicauda. The sequence continues at coordinate 103,928 of NW_024104905.1, forward strand.
CTACTCTTCTACTAAGCCTTAGCTATTCTACTACTAATTTAAATTGCTTTGCAACATGTCCCCCCTTTTGAGCATTCTTCAGGCTTTGCTTGCAAGGATGCTCAAATACAGCAATCTTCAGGCTGTAGTTTCTTGGTAGGTAGGAGGTGATCCATCTTGCGGTGAGATTACTTCTTTTCTTGTTATAGCTTTCATGATGCGTCTCGTATGTTGACCTTCTTTTACAATCATTCCTAAAAGACACTTGTAAACAGTTATGGCTATGACAATAATTATTACAATCAGTATTCCGTACTGGATAACAGAAGATATCCATCCTGACACATGAAGACCTAGGGAGCTGAATAATTGTCCTATCCAATTGTGTTCTGCTTCTTTTTGCAGTTCATGAACATTTTTGTCAATTTGTTCTAATTGACTAATATCTTTCTCTACTTCCTGAGTGACATTTGGGATGTGCACACAACAATGCTCGTCCTTAGCATGCAGGTAGCCGCAAACTCCATGTTCCTTAAGTAATATTAGGTCTAATGCCATGCGGTTTTGTATGGTCATTCTAGAGGTGGCTTGTAATTGTAAATTTAGATCTTTAAATCCCTTCTTAGTGACTGCTGCTAACCTTTCAGTTTGTCCCATTAATTTAAACAACATTTCTCTGTTCCGATATGTTGAGATTGGTGCAAACAGAGACTCTAATGCCCATCCAAATTTAACTCTTGCTGATGGTTCATGCCAATCTCCCAACCCCAGGTCATCAATATCTTTACTAATTTCTCTTTTTCTTCGTGGTTGTATTTCTACTGATGTTAACTTATCCTGCTTCCAGAATGGACAGAGAGTAGGTATCCCTAGTGTGACAGGTACAACCGGACCATCTATTGGCATGTGGGTGGTCCACTGGCCATGTCCCATAACCCACACCAAATTTCCTGAGCTCCTAACTGTGGTGGTGCGGCAATCAATATTTTTCACAGATCCCTTAATAGTATGGTTATATCCTCGGCATTCACATCCTAACTGCAAGAGGGTCCTGACTGGTATTAGTCCTATCTCGTCATCTGGGGTATCACATGTATATATTCGAGTACAATTCCAATCCTCTTTTGTACGTGTTTCTGTCCTCCAATTATGATTTCCTCTATTTCCTGTAGAATAAGTTTGATTCTTTTTCCCTTTCCAGTGAATGCACCACTGTACCTTTCCAATATAACTATAAGTCTCTAGTAGGCTGGGTCCCCAAATTGTTTGCCACTCTTCCATGGTTGTAGAGCTAGTAATATTTTGACACACTTCTTGTTTTTCTCGTTTTCTTTGAACTTGTACTTTAAAACATGGGTATGTTACTGAACCTGAGATCAAACAATTCCCTTCTAACTTTCCAATTTTCCCACTTTCTACCCAACTAAAATATCCAGGCATTTGCTCACATTGTTTCTTAGTCATTTTGTTCTTGAGTAGACATGCATCTATCATTTCATTCCATGTTTTGGTCACAAATCTGCAATTCCATGTAGTATTCTTAAACACTTTAGGAATTTCTGGTACTGGAATTATTCCCCATGGGATTGGGTCTCCTGCAGCATGAGGCATAGGGAGACATGCAGTGATTTTTGTGACATTCTGTACTCTCCCAAAATCACGAATTAGGCCTACGACTAGGTTTTCTTGTTCTACTTCTCTATCTGGAATTTGCAGGTTACTTACTTGTCGGGTTATTCTTTCAGTCCTTACGTGGACGGCAGTAATTCCAGTATCCCACCAGTCATCTCTACTTATCCAGCAAGTATACTGGCCCTCATCTTCTCCTCTTTGTATTTCTTTGATTTTCAAAACTATTGTATCTGCTCTCTTCTCAATCTGATGTCTTTTTCCAATTTTCAAGTTTTGTCCCTTAAACCACCACCCATATTCAAAATACTGTCCTTCTGGAATTTTGCAGCTTAGAATCAGATCTCTTCCTTCCTGGGCCGAATAAACACTATGTTCTGGCCTAACTCTTACTCCTTGATGTGGTACGGCTACTGCTGTTCTTATCCCGTGATCTTTTTCTTCTCCACATGAGACTACACAAAGAAATGTACCTTCTGTCTTTCCTACTCTGGGATTAGAAATATTCAGCCACCCTTTACCTCCCTTACTATTTGACCACCAGCTAACTCCTTGACTTTGTGATTCCCAAGATTGATTTGCCATATTCAATTTCCACCACTTTACTTTAACTGATTTTCGGCAATCATCAAATTGGAAAGTACAATTGATTTTTAAGGGAGGACCATCCCACATGTCTGATTGTTTCCTAGGGGGTAGAACTCGCACTTTGGTCACCGTTTTCTGAGTCGTGTTTATTGTCTGTATTTCTATATGTCCATAATCAAAACTTTCCCAAATCCAAACTGCACACATATATGTCCCTTCCATGGCTTTAGACACTTTGGGTACCTGCAGAACGGTGTAACCTTTTTGTTGTGTAGCATCCCAAACTGTTGTCACTCCTTCTGTCATGATTTGGTCTTGATCTCTTCATCTCCACTTGACGTTAACATCTCTTGATTCAGCTCCCTGGTCATCAGAAAATAAACAAGTTAAATTCACATCAGTATGCTCTGGTACAAATAAATAAGGATCCGGGGTCTCAATTCTCACGGTGGTTTCTGCTAAACTTATCAACCCCAGGAACACTATGATCCTCAATGGTTGGCTCGAAATACCATCCTTGTGGGTGAGAGAGGTTCTACCGACCACGAGACTGGAACCTTCTTGACCCGAGTATAATGGATCCAGCTGTCGATTCCTTCGACCTTTACTGCCGTGTAGGTCGTCATTATCACCTGGCGAGGACCGTCCCATGTTTCTTTCAGCGGCTCTACCGACCAATTCTTCACATAGACTTGATCTCCTGGAGAGATGTCATGCACTGGATTCTCCAGAGGCAAAGGTCGATTCCACTGCAATGCTCCTCTGAGGGCTGTGAGAGTCTTGTTTAAAGATAACACATAGTTAAACACTGCTTGATCACCTACTATATGAGGATCCCCTTGGTAGGTAGCTGCATGATAGGGTTTGCCATACAATATCTCGTATGGACTTACTCCTATTCTCTCCCTCGGTTTGATCCTAATTCTCAACAGGGCAATGGATACTGCTTGGGGCCACGGAATCTTTGCCTCCTGACAGATTTTCTTCAATTGACCTTTCAATGTCTGATTCATCCTTTCAACTTGTCCACTAGACTGTGGTCTCCATGGTGTATGGAGATTCCATGTTATCCCTAATACAAACCGACACATCTTGTACTATCCCTGCTATAAAGTGCGGTCCTCGATCAGAGGACAGCCCTAGGGGAACTCCAAATCTTGGGATGATTTCTCTCAAGAGAGTTTTTACCACTTCCTTTGCCTGATTAGTCCTACAGGGAAAAGCCTCAGGCCATCCTGAAAAGGTGCAGACATATACTAACAAATACTTATAGGATTGGGCTTTTGGCAGCTCAGAAAAATCTACTTGCCAGTAATCTCCCGGTAACTGACCTATCTGTAATTTTCCCATCTGCACCTGCTTCCTGACTACTGGGTTATTCTTTATACACATAGGACACATTGCATTTACCCTTTTTGCCAGTGTTAACATCTGGTTTGAGAGAACCTCATTTTTCAAAAATTTTACCAATGCTTCTGCACCCCAGTGGCACTTGTTATGTTCTGTTTCAAGCACTGCTTTCATTATTCTGACAGGTAAAATCACTTGTCCTATGGGGGAAATATACCACCTTTTAACATTTTTCCTTGCATTTGTCATTTGAGCTAATTTCTCATCTTCCTGTGAATAATGTGGTTTTTCTTCCATATATGCTATTGCTGGATTATTTCGAACAGGCAAAAGAACCATCTGAGTCCATACTTCTCTTGCGGCCTGCTTAGCCGCTTGATCAGCCTGTCGATTACCTCGAAATTCTCGTCCGGGATCTCTCTGATGTCCTTTAACATGCATTATTGCCACTGCTGAGGGCTTGTGTATTGCCTCTAGCAATTGTAAAATTTCTTCCCGATGTTTAATCATTGTCCCTTGAGAAGTAAGAAGTCCTCTCTCTTTCCAGAGTGCTCCGTGAACATGAACTACCCCAAAAGCATATTTGGAGTCAGTCCATATGTTAACTCTCTTTCCTTGGCTTAATATTAAAGCTCTCACCAATGCCCATATTTCGGCCTTTTGTGCAGACGTACCTGGGGGTAGTGCATTTGCTTCTATCACTTCTTGTTCAGTGACCACTGCATACCCAGCATACCTGGTGCCGTTCTCCACAAAGCTAGATCCATCAGTGAACAATTCCCAGTCAGGATCTGCCAATGGCTCGTCCTTCAAGTCTCTTCTGCTCGCGTAGACTTGTTCAATGGTCTCTACACAGTCATGCTCCAGGATACCTTCTTCCTGTGTAGACCTAAGGAATTCTACTGGGTTGAGATGGTTAGTGATTTTCAGCTCAACATCATCTTGTTCTCTCAACAAAACTTGATACTGTAACATACGGCTAGATGAGAGCCAATGCCCCCCTTTTTGTTCTAAAACTGTTATGACCATGTGGGGCACATACACTACCATGTGTTTTCCCAGAGTCAATTTTCGTGCTTCTTGTATTAAAGTAACCGTCGCTGCCACAGCTCTGAGACACCCTGGCCATCCCCCACTTACTGCGTCTAGCCATTTGGAGAAATACCCAACCGGTCTTTTCCAGGATCCTAGACGCTGAGTGAGGACTCCTAGAGCCATTCGTTGTCTCTCGCAGACATAGAGCTGAAACTCCTTGGTTGGGTCCGGCAGTCCCAGGGCAGGTGCTTCCTGGAGGGCTCTTTTCAATTCCTGGAACGCTTTCTCTTGCTTCGTCCCCCAGGTCAGCTTGGGCTCCTTTACTGCTTCATATAAGAGTCTGGCAGTTAGTCCAAAGTTGGGAATCCACAGTCTGCACCACCCGGCCATCCCTAAAAAAGATCTTAGTTCTTGATTATTTCGGGGCACAGGGATAGCACATATTGCTTGAACCCTATTTGTTCCCAAGCGCCGGGTTCCTTGAGAGATTTCGCATCCCAGATAAATAACTTTTTGTTTTACTAGTTGTGCTTTTTCTTTTGAGACTCGGTAGCCTGCTTGCCCCAGCATGTTTAACAGTTCAATGGTTAATTGACGACAAAGTCCCTGTTCCTCAGCTCCCAAAAAGATGTCATCTACATACTGAAGTATTATATATGAAAAAGGAGATTCTTTTACCTGAGTAGTCTTCCATTCTTCAAGTTCCTTTGCTAACTGATTACCAAATATCGTGGGTGAGCATTTGAATCCTTGTGGTAATCGAGTCCAAGTAAGCTGTCGCTTCCGTCCAGTCTCTGGGTTCTCCCATTCAAAGGCAAAGATTTTCCAGCTTTCCCGTGCCAGTGGTATGCAGAAGAAGGCATCCTTTAGATCAATCACTGTAAACCACTGAAATCTCTCAGAAACAGATGTTAACAAGGTGTAAGGGTTAGCTACAACCGGGTGGATATCTTTTGTGATACGGTTTACTGCTCTCAAGTCTTGCACTAACCTATACTTACCATTTGGTTTTTTTATCGGAAAAATGGGAGTATTAAATTCTGACTCACATTCTTTTAATATTCCTAAAATTAAAAACTGTGTGATCATTGGAGCTATTCCTTTCCTGGCTTCTAAACTAATTGGGTATTGTTTCACTCTAACGGGTCGTGCTCCTTCTTTTAATTCTATTCTAACTGGGGTAGCAGCTTTGGATTTTCCAGGGACCCCTGTTTCCCATACCCAAGGCACTACAGCTTGTTCTATTTCCTGAGGTATCTCTTCTTTTTCTACTTCTTTCACAACAAAAATTTTTGCTAAGTTCTCTTCCGGAATTTCCAATTTGACTCTCCCTTTTTCAAATATAATTTTAGCTTGTAAGGCTGAAAGCAAATCTCTTCCTAGTAAACATTCAGGACTGTTAGGCATATACAAAAATTGATGGTCTAGCTCTTTTCCTTGAAATTTAATATCTAAGGGTCACAGAAACGCCTTTTCCTCTACCTGTCCTGAAACTCCTACCACCCATGCAGTTGAATCGCTTAGTGGCCCCATCAATTTATTCATTGCTGAAAAACTAGCTCCAGTATCTATTCTAAATTCCGTCGGCTTCCCCTCTACTTCTAAAACAACCTTTAAGTCTGAATCAAGCTGGCTTCGACTCCGATAATTCCCTAACATAAATGCTTGGGCGACACCTTGTGGCGTGCCCATATTAGCAGGGTTTTGCGAATTTGCAAAGCTTTGGGGGCTCCACGGATTCATTCCATTTCCAGCATTCAGTGGGCATTCGTTTTTCCAATGTCCTTGTCCTTTACAAAGAGCACACTGATTTGGTCCTATCCTACCACGTCCTCCCCCATATTGATTTCCAAATCCCGACTGGTTGTTAAATCCTCTACCCATTCCTCCCCTTCCCCTATTACCGTGACCTCTTCCTCTATGGCTACTGGCCCCATTGTTCCCTCCTGAAGCTTGCAGGAGTGCTAACAAGCTTGTCTGCTGCTTCTTAGTAGCCTCCTTTTCTCTATTATTATACACCTTCCATGCCACTCCTAATAATTTTTCCAAATCTCTTGTCTCTTCACCCTCCAACTTCTGAAGTTTTTTCCTAATGTCTTCTTGTGATTGTCCCATAAAAATCAATGCTAATTGCAATTTCCCTGATTCAACTTCAACATCCAAATCTGTATATTTCCAAGCTGTCTCTTTTAACCTCTCTAAAAAGGCTGAGGGAGATTCCCCCTTATCTTGCCTTACCGAGTATAACTTTGACCAGTTCAGCGTTTTTGGTATCCCACTTCGTACTCCCTCTACCAATAATTCTTGATAAATTCTTAACCTTTTATAATCTTTTTCTACATTCGGATCCCACTCGGGATCCTCCCGCGGCACAAAATCATTCACTGTTCCCCGCACCGCCCGGGGCAGAGTTCGAATTCTGTCTTTCGCTTTTTCCACCATCACCCTTAATACCATTTCCTTTTCTGTTGAATCCAGAATTGTATCTAACAATACTTGTAAATCATTCCAGTCTGGATTTTGAGTTTTTATAACCATTTTTATAATACGAGCTACCCGCTCCGGGTTTTCTCTATATGTTCCAGCTGACTGTTTCCAAATTAATAAATCACTAGGTGAAAAAGGAACTTTTACCATGACTTTTCCCCCATCCGCTCCAACTGCCTCCCGCAAAGGGGCCATTAATCTAGGGGGTGAGAGCGACACGTCTGCCTCCCTTCCCCCTCCCTGTCTCCTTTCTCTACTCCTTCCCCTTTCTTTCCGCCCCTTCCGAGTTCGTTCTGCTAGCGGAGTTCTATCAAAATCACATCCTCGTCCTTTTGTTTCTTCCTCATCCGAGGACGATTCTAACGGGGGCATGGAGGGTGACCGTGCCCTCACACGTGAAGGGAGATTATCTCCCGGGGGCGCACCTGGAGTTCTACCGGGGGAGACTAACAAAGACACATCCTCCTCTGGTTCTGGAAACCGTATTTTCCGCTCATATTTATCATCCAATCCTATCAATATACTCCGCTCTTGACATTTTTTGCATTTATCATCCTCCAGTTCCAGTTCTTTCAATACTAAGATACCACATTCCTTTTGCCATTCAGTGTTATGTTCTAAATAATAAAACAAATCTAGGTACGGTATTTCATCCCACTTCTCATTCTCTCGTAAATATCGCATCAAAGGGGTTATAATTTCCAAAGTCAATGAACCATTTCTAGGCCACTGCATTCCTTCTGTCTCATATTGAGGCCATACATTATTACAATAATCAATCAATTGTTTCCTGCTTAACTCTTGTCCAAAATTTCCTTCCTTCCAATGTTTTAACAAGCAACCAAGTGGAGAATCGCTAGGGATATCTTTTTCTGCACAAGATAGTGCTCTAAAGGTTTTAAACGGCATCATACTGACTCACACACACCACAATCTGAATTCATCAAATTCACATTAACACAACGATACAAAACAATACGTTTAACGACCAGCGCGACAACACAACAATATAAACCAATAACATATTCCAAAACCAAAACCAGAACCAAAACCAACTCGCCAATTCTCCCTCTGAGTGGCGAGTGCTGGTACAGCGCGGCTTTCGCTACGTCTTACGACCAGCGCCTAGGCTTCCCAACCGAGGTACCTTTAGCCCAACCCAGCGGGAAACTCACGGTCCCGTCTTATAGGCAGGCTTCCAACCAACAAACCTAAAGGAATAAAGCACCTCCGGGCTTACCTGGATGGTTGTCCGGCGGGCGCGGGGTCGGGCACGGGTCGATGTCTCCCCAGAAATCACCTGGTTGCCGGCGTGGAGTAGATCAGCGCGTGAGCCGCCCCAGCTACCCCCGGAGTCCCACCTGGTGTCGCCAGAAAACTGTTGCCCGTAATCCGAAAGAAACACAAACCAACAGAGTGCCGGTTTATGCGGTGCTTTATTCGGGGCCCGGGAACCTGAGGACTAGCGTCCCAAGTCAGGATTCCAAAGACCCTCATTTTCAGTTCAGCTTTTATACACAAACAAGTTTTACGTGCAGTTTCCACGGCAAAACAGTTACAGTTTCCACAGCAAACCAGGTGCAGTTACAAACAAGCTTATACTTCATACTGATAACAATTAATAATCATCTACCCTCATCATAAATCTGCTTAAGTTGTCTTATCCCTAGAAACTGTTTAACAGACCTTTACCACATCCTAGGTAACAAATCGTTATATACTGCTTGACTAGATCCTTTGATTATGGTTTCCACTTCACACAAACGAGGTTGCTACTTTGGAGTGTTGCTTTCTAGGCCTACTCTTCTACTAAGCCTTAGCTATTCTACTACTAATTTAAATTGCTTTGCAACAAGCCCAGAGCCCGCCCACGTGTCAGGGGGCCCGATCCGCTCCCTGTTCTCGTTGCCCTGGGGCAGCCTCTGGTGTCCCCCCGCCCGTGGGGCTGTTTGGGTGCCTGGGGCACAGCCGACCTTTGTGCAGGGCTGTGCCCTCGGGGGCTGTTGGGGGTGGGCGGGAGGTGTTTTTTGGGGGTGCTGGGCTGGGTTGGGGGCAGAGCCCTGGCAGGGGGCGGGGGGATGCGGGTCCCCCCCACGATGGGGGTTGGTGTTGCTGGGTCAGGCCCCGCCGGCTCCATTGTCAGCCCGGTGCTGATGGGGGGGACACAGCGGGTTTGGGGCCCCCCAGGAGTGCTGGGGGTGGGTGTGGAGCCCGGGAGCTGCCGAGTGTGGAGGGCGGAGCGGGGCGATGCCAGAGCTGGGGGACCCCCAGCAGCCTGGAGGGGGGAGCACGGAGAGGGAGGAGCCCCGGGACCCCCAGGAGCCTGAAACGGGGAGCACGGAGAAGGGGAAGCCTGGACAGTGGGGACCCCTGGGATCCCTGGGACAACAAGGTGGAGAACCTGGAGAGGGGGAATGTCTGGGAACGTGACCCCTCGAAGGCGAGAGTCAGAGGAGAAGGGACCCTTGGGACCCCAGACACTCCCAGCATCCCTAAGGGGGACCCCCAACATCCCAGACAGGGGAGACCCTCCAACCCCAGAGGGGAGAGACCAGACAGGGGGAACTTCTGGGAGAGATTTTTTTTGGCTAATCTTCATATTTTTGGAGTATATTTCATCTGAATCTCAAGTTTTTGCAGTTTGAGGGTGTGGGGCTCTTCTTGCTATTTCTGAGGGGGTTTTTGCCTGAATCTCGGTGGTTTGGGTTTTTATGGGCTGAATCTTGGTGTTTGGGAGGTTTTTATGGTCACAGGATGCCCGGTGAGTTCTAAAGATGGACTTGGGCAGGAGGAACCCCCAAGCCAACACACTCAGCCCTTGTTTTCCCCCCCATCAGGATTTGTCCTTCCCAAAGCTTGGGCAGATGAAGGAGGCTGCGAGGAAGAGGAAGATGCCTTGGGCCCCCCAGGCAGGTGAGGAGGAAGTCAGTGTCCCTTTGGGCGGGTGTTGTGCTGGCTCTGTCAGCCGAGCATGGCCCCGGCTGCAGGACAACCCCGCTGGCGCCGCCGTCCTGCCGGGGCCGGAGTTGGGGGGATGTCCTTGGCCTTCCCTGTGGGCCGGAGGCAAATCCCCTGCCTGTCCTTCTTGCTTCCTGCCCCAGGCCCCGAGGTGAGGACGGAGAGCCCGGAGGACAAATCCCCCCGTGAGACCCTGGTGGGAGAGGCCGTTTTGAAGGGCTCCCCGGCGCAGGAAGGCAGCGGGGAGGAAAAGGGCCGGAGATCCCCCCGCAGGAGGGGCTGCAAAGCCAGCCCAGGGTGCTCTGAGGAGGAAAGAGCCAGCCTGTGCCGGGAAGGTGGCTGGAGCTTGAGCCAGAGCTCTGACCTGATGGTCCCTGATCCGCCTCCCAGCAGGGAGAAGCCCTTCAGGTGCTTGGAATGTGGGAAGAGCTTCAGGAAGAGCACCAAACTAATCCGACAGCAGCACATCCACACTGGGGAACGGCCCTACACGTGTAGGGAATGTGGGAAGAGCTTCAGGGACAGCTCCACCCTCATCCGACACCAGCACATCCACAGTGGGGAACGGCCCTACACGTGTGGGGAGTGTGGGAAGAGCTTCAGGGACAGCTCCCACCTCTGCACCCACCATCACATCCACAGTGGGGAACGGCCCTACACATGTAGGGAATGTGGGAAGAGCTTCAGGGACAGCTCCACCCTGATCCGACACCAGCACATCCACAGTGGGGAATGGCCCTACACATGTAGGGAGTGTGGGAAGAGCTGCAGGGACAGCTCCACCCTGATCCGACACCATCACATCCACAGTGGGGAACGGCCCTACACGTGTGGGGAGTGTGGGAAGAGCTTCAGGGACAACTCCACCCTGATCCGACACCATCACATCCACAGTGGGGAACGGCCCTACACGTGTAGGGAATGTGGGAAGAGCTTCAGGGACAGCTCCACCCTGATCCGACACCAGCGCATCCACAGTGGGGAACGGCCCTACACATGTGGGGAGTGTGGGAAGAGGTTTCAGCGCAGTGGGAATCTCCTCAGGCATGAGCAGACACACACGTATGAGAGGCCCTTCCGCTGCACCGACTGCGGGAAGGGCTTTAAGCGGAACTCCAACCTCATCATCCACCAGCGGACGCACAGGGATGAGAGGCCCTTCCACTGCACCGACTGCGGGAAGGGCTTCAACCGGAACTCCCACCTCATCACCCACCGACGCATCCACAGCGGGGAAAGGCCCTACAAGTGTGGGGAGTGTGGGAAGAGCTTCACCCGGAGCTCTAACTTGACCAAACACCAACGGACCCACCAGTAAGGGGAACCCTACGAGTGCCCCGACTGCGGGAAGAGCTTCGGCCGCTGCTTCCACCCCGAATGAAGCCCCTGATGGTGAAGCAACCCCTGGAGTGCAGTGACTGTCAGTCCATCCCTTTCGACCACAAAGGGCCAGTCCCCTTTCCCAGGGGCAGCTTCTTCCAACAGAACCCTTCCTGGGGGGTGTGTGGAGATTCCTGCCATGGCTGGGGACCCCCAAAGGTCACTAATGGACGTTGAGAGCAGAGATCTCCCCACCAGTGTTGGTCTGGGGGAGTTCCAGCCATCTCTAATTAAGAATTATTGCTTTTGTGCCAGTTTGAGTAGAATTGCTTCAACAATTGCTTTAGTGTAGAGCACTGTCCTGTCTTATCCTGTACTCCTGGTAGTTTTAGTGTTTGTATTGTGCAGTAAATAATTCTGATGAAGATCTTTTGTCTGATCATTTGTAACCCTAAGTAAGTTCATTTCTATCAGTAGTTCTGATTTGCCATCATTAAAAGCTGGGGGACAAAAGTGGTTCAGTCACAGCTCTGTAATTCCTCTAAACTGAAACTGTTGGTATGATGCAAGGCTGAGATTGGATCCAGCAGCCCCCAGCACCCCACAGGAAGTTGGGAGCTCAGGGGGGCCACCCCCTGTGCCAACCCCCCTGTGCCCAAAGACCCCCATGGGACCGTTGGACCCACCAGCCCACCTTCCCTTTTCCACCCTTCTCCCTGTTCCTTCCACTTTCCCATTGTCCCCTCAATCCCCGTTTTCCTCCCGACCAGTTTTGGGCTCCCAACCCCCACTTTTTACCCCCTTTCCTTTGGTTGTTGAAGGATAAAATGAGGCTGCACACACAGAGTTCCATTTCAGGACTGGTTTGTCGACACTTTTCTGTGTCCCCTTTTATTCCTCTTCTCTCGTGAGCAGCACTCAGTGTTTGTCTTTTAGTCCATCAGAATTCCCAGCATGGCCCCAAAGCAGTGCCCTGATCCCACACATTCCCCTCCCCTCACGTGCTGGCTGTTCAGCCACCAGAGAACAACACAGGCTGGTCATGGAGGCTGGTTAAAGAGCATTTCCACTTGGAGAAACAACCTTCTGTCTCTCCAAGCACTCAGCCAAGGTCCATCCTCCCTTTGCATTCCCATGAACTCAGGGCAGGTGCAGAGTGACTCCTCTTGGTCCCACCTCTGCCCCTGTTTTGTTTGGACACGCAGAGTTCACGGCCAAGAGGGCCAGGACCCGGGCTCCTTGTCTTGGGGCTTCTCCCATGTGCTCCCAGAGGACTTGGAATACTGAAACCAGGCAGATTCTGAACCCCTGCTCCTGGTGCTGCCACAGTGCCCATACACTGGCCCTGCAGGCATGGCCTGCACTGAATGGCCAGTGCAGCAGGAGCCGTGGCTGCGGCAGGAGCCGGGATTGCTGAGAGATGATCCAAGCAATCAGCCCTCCCCTGAGGATTTCTGCATTTCACAGTTGCCTTCATTCACTGTATCCTGCATCATCCTCCCGGCTTCTGCTTCCCTGGGAGGCCCAGTTTGGCTCTTCTGCCCACGGGAATTATGAATGATAAATGGAGGGTAGGCACGTTTTGATCTGTGATACAACTAAAATAACAAGGATTACTTACAGGGGTGTTACAGGGCCCCTCGCCTCTCCGGTGCCACACGCAGAGCCCAGTCGGGGCTTGGTTACAGGGATTCAGGGAGAGGTCCCAGGTTGGACTCGATGATCTTGGAGCTCTTTTGCAACCTTCCTGATTCTGGGATTCTTTTCCCGTTGGAGCTGCAGCACGTTGGCTTTCCCAGGGCAGCTTCCTTTAGGACAGCCTTGCTGAGAGCTTTGCAGCTGATGGCACAGGGATCTGTGAGGAGCAGCCCAGAGCAGCTGCTGCCTTAGGTGGGGGTGGCCGAGGGGAAGCCCTCCTGTGTCACCCCAGGCTGTTGCAGGCAGGCAGTGCTGGGGAGGAACACACTGCAGCCTGGCCCCAGGGAGTGACCTCTGGGAGATGAGACTTTTGGGGAGAAATTGTTCCCTGGGAGGGAGTTGAGGCCCTGGGCCAGGTTGCCCAGAGAAGCTGTGGCTGCCCCACCGTGGGAAGTGTCCAAGGCCGGGTTGGACGGGGTTGGAGCCAGCTGGTGTGGTGGAAGGTGTCCCTGCCCAGGTGTTCTGATCCCATTAGGGAGAGATGCCTCAGCCCGAATTAAGGTGTAAATGAGACCATTTGCCCAAAACAGGCGGATTTTATTTAATGCAGATTTTATTTAACACAGATTTTATTTAACAATAAATGTGAGTTAAAGAGATAGGTAGAGGGAATGGGTAATTAAATGGAATCTACAGGAAATCTTCCTAATCTTATGTCTTGTCTTGTCTCTTAATTCCTATAGTCTAACTGTAAACATCTATCTCTGTGCCCTAGAAATATAGTAATTATTATAATATGTAAATATAGTATATCTATCTTATGTAACTCTATCTTCGAAGTAAATCTACAATAGTCTATCTAAATATTATAACTACATGTTATAATAATTATTAATTAAATTACTTAATTACTTAACTAGCCTAATTAATTAATTAAAGTAGTTAATTAAGGCATATTTTGTTTGTTTGGCAAAAATCGTGTATGTTGTTATCCTGCAGGGAGTTCCTGGGAGCAAAATGTCCTGTCTTGTTCATTCCCTGCAGGAGCAGTCAGGCATTGGAATCAGTGTCTCAGGTGGGTGGTGGTGTCAGTGTCTGTGTTGGAAGCACTGCAGAGGTGTCCGGGCCCGCCTGGCGCTGGAGCGGGGCCTAATCCTGGGGCTGTCCCGCCGTGCAGGAGCGGAACAGCCTGCGCAGAGCCCCGAGCGCCCGCCTGAAGCGGGAGAGACGTTTGGGGGGGACAGGCAGCTGCCTGCTGAGGGCCTGGGCCTCCAGCAGGGGAGGCGAGGGGCTGGGGGGGCAGCAGGGGCTGCGTGGGGCAGGGACCGGGCTCTGTGTCCCTGCCCGTGGCACCTGCTCGTCGAAGGCAGGAGAAGCTTCAGTCCCCCCGGGGGACAGGGCTTCCAGCTGGGGAGGTGAGGCGCAGAGCGGCACTTGTGTGCACAGGGCAGGTACCCGGCGCTCAGCCCATGCCTGGCGAGGGACGGGCACTGGGAGCCCCTCTGCTGCAAGAATTCTCAGCCTGTCTTCTGTGCCTTGTCCTTCCTTGGGACAGCTCCAGCACGCTCAGTTCTTCCCACTCGTCCTCCTCCGGGAGCAAGGGCTTGACCCCAAGCTGGGGACGCTCATGTGTTCCCCGTCCGCCAGTGCCAGCTCTCTGTCGCTGTCATCTTCCCATCGGGACAGCCAGGAGGGTGTGTAGTCTTCCCAGTCGGACACTTCTTGGTAGCTCTTCGCTCCATGGGACAGCTCTTCCTCGCCGTATTCTTCCCAGTCAGACACTTGGCCTCTACTCTCTTCTCCTTGGGACTGCTCTTCCTTAATGTTTTCTTCCCAGTCGGACACATCTTGGTAGCTCTTCACTTCTCCTTGGGGCTCCTCTTCCTCGCTGTGTTCTTCCCAGTCAGACAATTCCTGGTAGCTCTTGACTTCTCCAGGGGACAGCTCCTGCTCAGTGCAGTCTTCCCCCGGGACACTTCTTGGTATGTGTTGATGTTTCTTGGGACAACTCTTGGTCTCCCTCATCTCCCCACTGGGAAATGTCTTGGTCAGCGTAGTATTTCCAGCCTATGCCCTCCCCAGGGAAGGGCCCCTCGTCAGTGTCTTGCACTGCCAGGACTGAGTCCCCTCCTGCTCCCTCCTCCTGCTCGCTGAGGGCCTGGGCTTTCACCTGGGAAGGTGAGGGGCTGCTGGGGGAGCAGGGGCTTTGTGGGGCAGGGACTGGGCTCTCTGTCCTTTCTGCTGGAACTGTTGTTACTGTGTCTGTATCCATGGTTTGTTCCAGGTTTCTCTGTTCCTCCAGCTCCTGGCCAGATCCCTGGATCTCAAGCTCAGGCTCGCTCAGGATCTCACGGGTGATGGACTGGTCTGTGTCCAGCAGGGCCTTGCTGCCCTCTGAGGGGCTGTGTGGGGCAGGGACCGGGCTCTCTGTCCTTTCTGCTGGAATTGTTATCATTTTTGTAGCCGTGCTTTGTTCTGGGACCCTCTGTTCCTCCGGCCAGCAGCTGAGCACACGCTCAGCCTTCCTCATGATCTCCCTGAAGAGGCAAAAGACCATGTCCAGCAGATCCTGGGTGCTGTCTGGGGGGCTCTGCGGGGCAGGGACTGGGCTCTCTGTCCTTTCTGCTGTAAGTAATGGCACCATTTCTGTAGCCGTAGTTTGTTCCAGCTCTCTCTGTTCCTCCAGCTCCTGACTGGATCCCTCGATCACAGGCTCAACCTTCCTCATGATCTCCCATGTGATGGACTGCTTTGTGTCCAGCAGGGCCTCACTGCCCTCTGAGGGGCTGTGCGAGGCAGACACGGGGCTCTCTGACTCTGGTGCTCTTACGGTTTCTTGCATTTCTGCATTCCTGGTTTGTTCCAGGTCTCTCTGTTCCTCTGGCTCCTAGATGGATCCCTGGATCACAAGCTCAGCCTTCCTCACGATCCCACATGTGATTGTCCTAGTTAGGACAGCTGAGACCAGTTCACCATGGTATGGGTGTAACCCAAAACTGTGTATTCTATAGCCTTCCATGCCATTTCCCAGAAACTGTTAGCAGTAGAGGCCTGTAGATGTTCCTGTCCTCATACCCTTTTATGGAATTCCCCGCTCTGAGGGAAGGACTGAGGGAAGCATTCCTGCCTGAACTGGAGAATATATAAACTTGGAGTTTTGGAACCTTTTTACCACTCATGGGATCCAGAGGAGGACTGCAGCTCACCGCTCTGGGCCAGACTGAGACCACCCCCCTCAACTGGACTGCAATCACCACTTTGACCAGACTGCAACAGCTCTCCCACCAGCAGGTTTTTCCGCTCTCCCTTTACTTTGGACTCAGGGGGGCCCGGGGAACACTGTTTTGTTCATGTCCCAGGGTGCTGGGTTGTACATTTGGGTTTTTGTGGATTGAAGCCGGTTGTTTCTCTGTATAATCATACTTGTGTTATTTTATTAAATTGTTATTCCGACTTATGGTCTCTCTTTTGAGTTGAGTTCATTTCCCCTGCTGATTTACTTTTAAACCAGCACAGTGATGTACTGCTTTGTGTCCAGCAGGGCCTCGCTGCCCTCTGAGGGGCTGTGTGGGGCAGGGACCGGGCTCTGTGTCCCTGCCCATGGCACCTGCTCTCCAAAGGCTGGAGAACCTTCCGCCTCTTCCTCAACAGAGGCAGAGGCCCCTGGGGCTCCTCCTCCTCAGCAGCTCCGGCCGGGGCAGCACCTGCCGGCTCGGTGTCCGTGGCACTCACCGGGGCAGGAGCTGGACTGGGCAGGTCACGGGCTGCCTCTGCTGCCACCTCTGTGCCCACACTGCTGGCAGAGCCGGACCCCTCCTGGGGAACAATCTGGGGGTCCCCAGCATTCAGCAGGCGCCAGGGTTTGTCCCAGATGCTGTAACCGACATCATCTCCCCACTGGGACAGCTTTTTCTCACTCCTGTCTTCCCTTTGGGGCAGCTCTTGGGCACTGTAGTCTTCTTCCTGAGATTGCTCCTTGTCTGCCTTGTCTCTCACTTGGGAGAGCTCTGGGTCTCTCTTGTCTTTCCATTGGGACGGTCCATGCCCTTGCACATCTTCTTCCCACTGAGGCAGGTCATGGTATCTCTCACCTTCCCACTGGGACAGCTCTGGGACTGCCACATCTCCCCATTAGGAAAGTTCTTGGCCTCTCAAATCTCCCCATTGGGACAGCTCTTGATAGGTCTCTTCTTCTTCCCTTTGGGACACCTCTTGCACTGTCACATGTTCTTCCCATCGGGTCAGCTCCTGGTATCTCACACCATCTTCTTCCCATTCGTACAGCTTCTGGCGTCTCACAGGTTCTTCCCGTTGGTACAGCTCTGGGTGTCTCCCATCCCGCCATTGGGAGAGTTCTCGGACTCTCCCATCTCCTTCAAATTCGTAGAGCTCTCGGTGTCTTCTGGCTCCCCGTTGGGAACGTTGTTGGACTCTCACTTCTTCTTCCCATGGGTAGAGCTCTTGGGGTGTCACGTCTTCTTCCCACGCGGCAACATCTGCGCATTGGGAAAGGTCTGGATGGGTGTCGTATTTCCAGTCGTCGTCCACGTGGGCAAAGGCCCCCTCCTCAGTCTGATAGAGAATTGTGTCTTCTTCAAGCTGACGCCCAGCCCAAAGAGCTCAGCAGCCTCAGCACAGCAGGATGTTAAACGCTGCAGAGCTGCCACTGTGTGAGCCACGAGGGCGGCGGCGGCAGCGTAAAGCAGCTCCTGGACAAGATGGTTTAAGGTCTTGGTGTGGGCCTTCAGTCGCCTTAGGTTGAAAAGGCTTCCAGGGGTACGATATGGGATGTAGATCCCACCTTCTTCATCGAGGTCTGCCGTGGCCCTTTGGAGCATCCTGCTGACAAAGATTGTGAACAGGGTTGGTGCGAGAACGCTGCCTTGTTTCCCACCATTGGATATTAGAAAGGGCTCAGAGAGTGCATTGCCATATCTGACTTGGCCGTGCTGATCCTCATGGAGTGAGATGATCATTTTAAGGGACTTGGGGGGACAATGTAAATGTTCCAAAATCTGCCACAGACCTTTTTTGCTCACAGGATCGAAAGCCTTGGTGAGCTCAACAAAGGTTCCAGAGAGACCTTTGTTCTGTTCCCTGCACTTCTCTTGCAAGAACAAACCCCATGTCTGTGGTCCCCCTGTTGGCTCTGAAACCACCTTGGACAGGCCTCTTTGGACACCTGGCCTCAAATTCTATAGCAGGTTTTATGCTATGGATGGCAAGCACTGAACTGATATTTGCCAAAAAAGGACCAAATAATCTTTTCCCAGAGACAGATTCTCTTTTGTCACTGATCTTCTTGCTTATTCCAAGAAAGACTGCACCACCTAAGCTACCAAGACAAGCCATGAATCACAGAATCCTAGCAAAAATCAAGAACTAACAGCAAAGAACAGGGATGGTTTGGTTTAGTGCTGAATGCCATGGGTGTACACGGGAGGGGAAGTGATGGCTGAAGCTTCTAAAAATCTGATCTCGTGGCTGCTTTGCTGTTTGTGCTTGAGATCAACTCTAGTGACGGGCAACTTCAGCTTCAGCCAAGTGTTTCTTTGCGCTTGGCTTTTTCCAGGCAACTGCATAACATTGGATGCAACATTTTGGGAAGCAGCAAGTTTTCACATTCCAGTCTCAACTGGAAGGCTGGCAGAAAACCCCCCAAAACCTACTTCTCACAGGAACTTGGAAAAAATGGCTGGAGAGCTGTCAAGAGTTAGAAATAGTCACCTTTTTGCTTAAAAACCCTCCTGACATAATGACACATTACCTCGTTGAAGGTCTCTAGCCATTTTTGCATCCCGTTCCTGTCGTGCCCAGAATTATACAGAAAAGACACAGTTAAGATGTAGCACTGATAGAGTTAAGAGTGTAGAACTTAGGTGGGAGGTTCCTGCGCCACAGAGCTCTTTCCCACACTTTCTCTTGTCAAACAATGGAGTTCCACAGCTCATTGCTTCCATTTCCATATTTTTTGGCCTTTGACCACTCTGGAAAATTTGTACATACCTGTCTTCAGCTTTACCACAGGTGTCTGGGTGCTGTTCTGAGACCCAGGCTTCTGCTCAGTCCCAAACTGATGCCAAGATGTCCCAGGCCAGTTGAATCCAGAAGTGGACTTGCAGCCAGGTGTCCGCTGACGGCGCTGCTTGGAACTGCAGATCTGCTTCTGTGGCGCTCCCAAAGGAGCTTGGTGTTGGCCTCTGCAAGTCTCTCATTAGCTCTGAAACATTCACAAGCACACACAGAGTCATCTTTGGCAGGAAGGCTTTCGCAAAGTTACCCTCCACAGCCTTGGCTACTACTCGACTTCTAAAAGCCAAGGGCATGAAGAGCATCCAAAACCAGCACATCCTTTGATCTGAGCTTGTTCACAG